>NW_007247203.1:58612-79036 GCF_000164805.1 Carlito syrichta
GTAATTTAGTTTCTAATCTTAGCCCTAGGGGAAACTGCTTTCGGGAACAAGAGCTGACTAACCAGTCTACCAGGAAATAGAAGTTTTAAAATATCTAGAAAGAAGTACAACTTAGAAGGGACAAGGTCATATAAAATAATTCTGCTGTGCAACTTTCCATCAGGTGTATAGGGATTTACTTATAAGTTTTACTGCCATGTATGCACACTGGTCACTAATCACACGCCAATATTATAGGTATAACTGATATCCTATGTCAGAGGTGATCTTCCAGATGGGCCTTTACAGGCCTCAGCCATGTAGCTATAGATGTTGGCTCCCAACAAGGTACCTCTATGTTCTTTTGACTTTATCTCTGCCATTATGCATTCATTATGGCTGAGTTACAAACTCCCTCTGCTAGAGACCTACCCCAAAGTGGAAAAAGTTCTCCGGCATGCCCTGCCCTACCTGAGCTCAGTCCTGGTCCAGCTGGATCCTACCCACCCTACTGAGACAGAAACACACTATTGTATGTGGCACTATTGTCTGTTCATATTACCATATCCCTTAAAGAAAGGCATGACTTTCCAGCGGAACTGCAGTTTCCTACATTCCTGAGAATTAGCAAAAGAAAGTATGTTCCCTTATTTTCTACATTTTCCATGAAGCCATTTCAAAGAACCCTTAACCTCCTTGAAGACTGCACATTCATTTACCCCTTGTAAATGAATTCCTAGTCATTCTGTTTTATCAGTGGCCTTAGATTTAAAAGTATAGCGCCCATGTAACCATAAGCCTTTTAGTTTATATAATTAGTTTATCAACAATATGCTATAGTGAATAATGTTTTTCTTTGTGATAGGCTGTTCGCTCCCTTACTCTATGGCAAGCTTAATCAACCCTTCTGTTTAGTGTTACTGATAACACTGTGAGATACCTTTGGTAGCCAGTGCCAGGAAATACAGACCATAAATGTTACTATTGACAAAATGCAGGCATAACTTAAGTTTTATACAATGATCAACTTAGTCAATGAATAGGTACCAGTAACCCTAAACTTACAAAAACAGACAGTGGAAGCTAAGGGCGAGCAGACCAGTTCCAGAAATTCCAAGAGCCAGGTTCCGTCTCCCTGAATTCTGAATTCAGAAATAAACTTCTTTCTGCCAGTTCCCTGCCTCTTGATTTATTGGCGTCAAGAAACAGCAGTCAAATGTTCATCCTGAACGTAACACCACCAGTTGGCTCTGCTTCACACCCGTGTCCAGGGTTGTTGGCACCCTGCATTCTCTCAAGTTCACAGCCCCCTTGTTCTGAGTCTCTCTGCCCCAAGTCTGTCCCCTCACACCTGTCCTCTCTGAGAATGCTGCTGGTCTCACTCGGTACTATCTACACTGTGGAGTCAGGAGCCTTGATCTCTTCTGCCCTCAAAGGTCCACAGGCCAGATCTCCTATTTTGGGAGCCCCCAAAAATGTTTGCCTAAGGCACAATGAGGAAGCAAGGGACTTACTTGGGAATCCTATCAGACCTCTGTGGCTTCTAGGAATGGGGTTATCATGAATGTGGAAAGAGGATTAAGTTGCACCTAGGGAACACACAAACACTAGTGCATTTTAAAGACACAGAACTCTAACATGGAAAAGAGAAAAACTATGTCTGGTCCTGAAAGGGAATATTAATGACGTGAATTTATGAGGACTTAGCATTTTTGGTTAGTTAGCACATGGCTATACACATTTATGTATACAGGTAAATGTGTCCACTAATTCTGTTATTTTATTGAGTTACAACATGACATAAATAATAATAAATTATTATTTCCTGAACTCCTTATATGTGCTAGGTACCCTAAAACCCTAAATTGTTTTATTTAGTCTCAAACACTATGTTCCCTGTCTTCCATTGCTCATAGAGCATGGGTATTGTCTTATTTATTTTAAGAGAAGCAAACTCTATTTTGTAAAAGACTGGCAGAATCTTAAAAGCTCTGGAAGTCCCAAGTGCAGGCTGACAGTGTAAGTTTGGATATTAGTCAGAACTTTTGCTTTCAAAATTGTATCTGCTGTATCTACAAAATGAATTTTTATGCGTGTGTCCCCGCATTTTCCTCAGGTTCTAGGTAACAGCTGAATGAAAGCAAATTCATATGCCTGCCTTCCTCTTTGCTTTCCTCCCTAGTCCTTCTGCTCCCTTCTTGTCTCCTCCCCCTCCCTCTCCCTCCCTTGTCCCTTCTTCTCTCACCCAGATTCCTTTCCCTCCTCTTTTCTTCCGCTTTTCTCACTTCCTCCTTCTCTCCTCCTCTTTTCTTTGTCTCTTGCCTCACTCCCTGCTAAGTCTGCATGGCCCCCTGACATATTATTCTCAGGTACAGTATGGAGACATTTGGGAAGGGGGAACAACTACAAACACAAGCAGAAAAGTTTCAAGCTTCCACACATTATTTTGGAAAAGGCCAAACGTTCCAATTTCTAGTTTTAAGATATCCTAGAAGAACACACACGCAGGTGCATGACAGTAGTGCGCTGGAAATTTAAGATTGAATTCAGTTGAGGCTCACTGCTTCTATTAACAGAGGAATTGCACAAAAGGTCTCTGTGCCATGCTATTTCCTTCATATGTCATAAATTGGTCCTGCAGTGTGTGTGATGGCTGAAACATTAAGCAGAATTCTCTAGAAGGTCTGTAATCCAGGAGATTGCATCTCAGAATGCAATTTTTGTTCACTGACCTTTATGAAAAAGAATAGACACTGAAAGCTGATGATATGAAAGTTGGAAATTCATGGACGTGAGCATAGTCCTAATGTCACATTTAAAGCTTGAAGAAACTTTGATGAACATATTTAAAAAGTGAATAAAGTCTACATTCAAGAGAAAAGACACATTTGAGAATCATGTATTAGCTATTTTATGAGCCATTTATGTTGATTCAATAATCAGTGTCATAATGAGCAAACTCTCTTTGTCATATTCTAAGCAATAGAATCTGAGTTTTAGGAATAACTGATCATCAGCTGTGGCATTTCTTCTGTATGTAACCATTTGAGAGGCCACCATAGGCCAGAGTGGAAAATGCCCAGGGTAAAAAAAACAAAACAAAACTGAACTCTAGTTTATGTTCTGTTACAAATCTCCTATGTGGTTATGTTAATCAGTTCTCCCAAATGTTAATTTTCCTATATGTAGAACGGGACACTTGGTTCCCACATTCTCTTTCTGTTTCTTTTTTTCTTTAACTTCAAACCTTTAGCATTTAGGGTGCCTAATAAAAAAGAGTTCACTGATTTGGATATCTTGCACTCATATACATTGTTGTCAGTCTTGTGATTCAAATTAAGTGTACCTTTTTAAAAATGAAATTTTGGTTAATAGTCTTCTGTGTTGGATTTTTAAAATCTTTTAATTAAATGTTTAAATAAAGCAGGCTATTTAAACAAAAGACTTAAAATCTAAATTTTAACTTTCTTTGATTTGGGAGATCTGCCTGGGAAATACTTTAAATGATCTTCACGCTAATAAGGTTAATCATCAGTCTCTAATACTACAACAGGAAAGCAATGGCATTCTTTAGCCAGCTTGGTTTGGAGTGAGTCACTTTCTGCATTTATGCTTCTTATTTAATTACTTTTAAGAACAGATACATACTCTGAGGTTAGATTGGGGGAGTGAGATAATGAAATTTCTGGTAATTAAATAGTAGTTAAAAATTATAAAATAAATTACATAATAGCTAACGTAGAGATGGAAAGAAAAAACCCAAGGAGATGATTTACTTAGTCTATAAATTATTTACTAGTTTATGACAGCCATATTCTCTCAATGCTCTAAAATGCTATGCATCAAAGTGGTAATGATTAAAAAGGCCTATGTAATTTCAGTTAACTCTGTTTTTACTTTTGTAAACTGCAATACATAGACAAATGTTTGTTTGGCATAGTTTTGTTCCAAAGGAGATGCTGCCTTTCCCACAGATGCTGCTTGTTTGAGGTCACTTGTTTGAGGACCAATCCATTGTTGACACATTACATTAATGTTAAACGGATGGCTAAGGCCACGTTAAACTTAACTTGTTGAATTAAAGTTCAAAGTTATGTGCCAAAGTTAATCAGGTTCTCTTTGCACTATCTACAAAAGCCACTTAGATACATGAACTTTATTTAGGAGAATATTGATTGTGTTCTTTTGCATAGCCTTTGATTTTCACATTTTTCTCTCAAAATGAGTTATGGATTTCATGTCACTAGAGATAAGCTCACACCGAATTCATTTCTTTGCTTCTTCTGTATATCTTGATTCTCTCCACTTCTCTCCATCTCTACTCTTTCTATTCTAGTTTCCACCTCCATCATCTCTCACCTGTACATCAGCCTCTTGACTGGTTTCTCTGTCTCCCCCTGATCCAACCTCCAAACAGTAGCTCTACAGGGCCACACGTATTGCGTTCCATGCATTAGGAATGTCATTTCCATACTTTGAAGTCTTCCCAGTGAATATGAATAAAGCTCAGCATTCAAGACTGTGGCTATGGTGAACAAGGTAGTGTGCTGCTCCAGTCTGGCTACTGGAATGTGTCTGCAGAAGCCTTCAGCAATCAGGCCCTGCAAGGATGGCCTCAGCTGCAGGGAGCCACCTCACCCAAGGGCAGGTTCTTCAGGTGGTCTGCATTCAATGACTAACCATCATAGGGTATAAAGGTTTGGCCAACTTGACCTGACTCTGAGCAATTCTGAAGGGTCATTCTAGTCCCAGAGCTCCACATAGGGTTGGCTGCTGCTGTCATTTGGGCCTGCCTTTCATCTCATGTCTTCCTCTGACCCATTATTCTTACTTTCCTATTTCCGAAGAGACCTATTTAATGCACATCTTGCAAACTAATCCCCATCTGAGGACCCACTGGTGGCAATGGCATCTTTAACACCCTGCATTATCTGGTCCCTGCCTACTTCTCCAGCTGCGTCCTGTGCCACTGGTGTCCTGGCACACAACTCTGCAGTCTATTCTCAGTTCTTGGATTATGTTAGGGTATCCCCTGCTGCAGGATCTATGCACCTGATGTTTGCTCTACATGGAAGCTCTTCTTACAACTTTGTCTAATTTTTGCTTAGCTATTAGTTCTCACCTTGAATGCTGCTTCCTCAGAGAAACTTTCCCTGCTCCAGCCCCTGCATCAACCCTAACCTAACAATATAAATGAGTCTTCCTTCTAACTCATAGAGCATCCTCTTTTTGTCCTCCATAAGATTCTTTACAATATTTTTTCACTTGCTTCTCCTTCCACCAGACAGTAAGCTTCACAAGGGTGGGAATTTTATATGCTCTGATTTCCAGTTTACATCTACCATACCATTTAGCTCCACTCTTGGACCCTAGTTAATGTTCCATAAATATTGACTTACTGAATGAATGAACTAGAGAAAGCTTAAGAGAAAGCCTGAATTTCTTTATTTCTCTGGCTGCTTCACCTGGAGGTCACTATTTGTATTTAAAGCCTGGAAAGATCTAGTCTGGAACAGGACCATCAGTGGATAACCAACACCACCACGACCAGTTGCCTGGCTAACGTTTTGATATAGGTAAGTACCTTCTGCATCAGTGAGAACCATCTTGGTTCAAGGCTAACTGCTACCACACCTGCCTTCTCACTTTCCTGTCTCAGCAGTCTGCTCCACAGCAGTCTTCTCCAGTTTTCTGTCAATCACCCCTCCATGCTTTCTATTTTCACCTTGCCAACCTGACCAAGGCTAGCTTTCCTTCTACCACTGTAACTAGCCCCAGTAAAAGCACCCATTCTCCTACCCTCTCCTACCCATTGGGGAATAAAGTCTCGCCTTAGGGCATATACAGTCTGTAAAATATAAGATCACAATTCAACCCATGGAAAATTTGATATTATTAATTAACATTTAGTTAGCAGCAGACAGAAGCTACTTCATGCAATCTGCATTCAGTTTCAGCCTGTGTTTATGGATTAATTACTGTTATTATCTCCATCGTATGGACTTTATGTTGGTGAAAGTGATTTACCCAAGGTAAGAGGTGACAATGACATTCAAACCCAGATGATTTGATTGCAGGACCAGTAAGTATCAATTCTTCACTGCATTTGAATGAGAGTGGATAACTTTCTCCTCTGAGGCTAACAATTCTTTATTTCCTGGCAGAATTTGTTTTAACTTTAACTTTGGTTTCTTTCTTTCCATGTCTTAAAAATAAAAAGAAATTTTGAAAAAGGAAATTAGAGTGATCCAGGCCTTAAAGAAACCAGTCTAATTGTGTTATTGCCCTCTTATTACTTTTACTTTTGAGTTCTATTCTACTATGGTGGTGCTTGTGTGGTGGAAGGGTTTGGTATATGGTCATTGTGGGCTATTTGCGCTTATACCCTCTTCTCTACAGGTTGGAAAGAGGCAGTAAACATGCACTGGTGCTCATATGATGAACAGGAGCAGATTGAGCAAAACCCACTTTTTTTTGCACTTCATTCTCTATTTTATGCACTAACCTTTGTTATACTATAAAAATAGCATATGCTAAAATATTGTTATATAAAAATTCTACCAATGTATTTAACTCTTTGGAAAATTTATTTACAAAAATGTGCATGGCTTTGTTATTTTTTGTACATTTCCTATATTGTAACAGTTTATAGTACTGATTTTTCTCAGACGTGACTGAAATTTCTTATTTGCTTTTCCAATATGAAACTGTGTACTAAATTAGATACTTAAAATCAAATTAAATACAATTTAAAATTTCATCACGTGCTTTCTGTACAACTTATGAGTAAAAATTACAAAAGTGAACCTTTTTTCACCCACTGGATTTGAAAATATTTTGTGGTGTTGTTTAGCATGTATAAGTGTGTTCTCACATACATTGGGGTAGGAGGTTAAACTGGGAACTGCTTTTGAAGGTAACTTGGAATTATCTCTGAAAGTTGATTCACCAGTTCCATTTTTAGGAATCCACCATTCAGAATTACTCAGTCATGTGCACAGCAATTTATGTACAAGTCATTGCAGTATAGTTTTAAATAGTATAAAACTGGCAATAACCATCAGTAGAGAAAGGGCAAAAATTATAAGTTTAGCTATTAATACTAGAGATATTATAAGCGATTAAAAAGCATCAGGAAGATCTAATGTACTGACTGACAAAAACTACATTTAAAACACACGAATGACTGAAAAAGCAAGTTGCAAGAGAATGAATATAGTATTATCCTGCTTATGCTAAGAACTATGTGGCATTTATATATGTAGAGGCATACAAAAGACCAGAGAGATTGTTATTAGTATTTATCTCTGGGGAAGGGGACACGATTGGCCAATCTGGTGAGGAAGTAAAGGAATTTTCACATCCACGGTTTTTCTGTACATTTCCTTATCATGCAGATTCTGTTCGCTGCTATCCATACACGAGTTATTGTGTGACATTAATGTCGAAATGAAAAATTATAATTACAACTGTATACATTTTTGGCTAGGTTGAAATTATGATTTCTACTTTGAACCCTATGTGTGCTGCATGCAGCAGTTAAACCATGTTCCATTACTGAGATATCATTGGAAGGTAACATTAGAGCAACAGTTCCCAACCTTTGTAGCATCAGGGACCAGTTTCACAGAAGACAATTTTTCCATGGATTGGGGGAGAGTGTCGTGTACAGTCAAACCTGACTGCTCATGTTAATCTGTTTTTGCAGCCACTTCCCAGCACTAGCATCACTGCCTCAGCTTCACCTCAGATCATCAGGCATTAGATTCGCAAAAGAAGCGAGCAACCTAGATCCCCGCATGCTCAGTTCACAATACGGTTCATGCTCCTGTGAGAATCTAACGCGAAACTTCCCGCAGGATGGCGAAGGAGTTGATTGATCTCTAAGACTCTCTGGGAACGGGAGTGACCATAGGGACACTTGCTCTCCCCTGGTACCTCCTGCCCCTGCCACTGCTCTTTGAGCATTTGCACGAGTCTGAGGGCTGGCAGAAAACGACCCCGGGAGCACACAGCTGTTTGCCGCTGCAGCTGCCACCGCCAGCTGCCACTGGCCACATTGGCCTGTGGGCTGGAGGTCCTAGGTTCCACATACTGCACTGCCGGCTCAGCCCCCGCCGCGGCCCCTCCCTCCCGCAGACGCTGCCCTGCCCAGATTGGCTAGAGATTCCCGGCTGTGCAATTCTTTCCACACACGTACTGCTGGAGAGGCCGCCACTGCCGCTGCTCCTTCCTGTGGCTGCTCCCTCTCCCTGCCCAAGACGGCCCCCAATTCACGGTCCAGGTAGCTCCCACGCCTCCTGCACAGCTCCACCCAGCACGAGCCACCCACTGCCACAGGGACCTGCAGCTCCTGGCTGTCCCACACTCCACCTCCCCCAGTTCCACCCGGTGGGTGGGTCGGATAACAGCTAGCCCTGAGACCACACAGAGTCTGCATTGACGCACCCAGCGCCCGGCTCTGCCTAGGTCCGCCTGCCTCCACCTTGAGATCTAAGGTAATAAAATCAAACTGGGAGAGACCCAGCCCGCCCCCCCACTAGATCGGACACAGGTCAGATTTGAATGGCAGACTTCTCAGGCAGCAACCTGAGCTTAGATCTGATCAAACCTCCCCCCACAGCAAGCCTGAGGCATCAGATCCTAGCAGTGAATAACCCTGCCAGTCTGCAATGAAAGCTAGAGGTCAGAGCTGAAAGGACATTGGACTTAGAAGAATGCTCAAAGAGCAGGCTTGATTCCCTTGTTTTTATGTTTTCTATTTATATTGTTTGTATGTTTTTTTTTACTTATCCTTTTTCTTTGTTCCTCTTTTTTCTCCCTTCTTATTGCTATTGATAGTGTTTTCATACTAGCTTTGCTTCTGTTAGTTTGCTGATTTTTTTTAATCCTTTAGACATCATGCTTGGGTAAAGAAATAGTATCAATAAGGAGGTTGATTGGCTTGTGTGTCTGTATGATTGTCTGTATGCTTTAGTTTTTTGTTTTTCTTTGTTTGTTTGTTTGTTTTTTCTTACTCTTTTCTGTCTTTGTGTCTCTTTTCATTTATTAGTACGTTTGTCTGTTTTTCCCTCTTACTCTTCTCATTCTCCACCTTCCTCTTCCTCCCCTCCCCTATTCCATCCCTTTCCTTTTTCTTGCCACATATTGCTTTCAGGAAGTAAACCTATTCGTCCACTGCATGGACAGATTGCAAGGCAGTGGGAAGTAAGTTCCAGGGTATTCATACACTGTCAGTGGATACTGTGATATGCAGATAGATTTTGAATCACAAGTTCCCCCTCAATTCAATCTCAAAACTGCAAAAAGTAAAGTACAATCCTTAACCTACAGTCAAGCTTCAGAAGTAAACAAAGCTAGAGGATTCACAAAAGGAAAATAGGAGATGAAGCAAACAGAAGTAAAAGCAACCCTGACACCACTGAACAACGAAATTAAAGAAGGGGGGAAGTGGGGGAAAAATCTACACAAATGAAGAAAAGCCAGAAGGAAAATATAGGTCTCCCACAGATCCCTGGGAGACCAGACACTGAGAAAACAGATTTCGGAATGCAAACAATGAAGAGCCCCCAGAATGATTGGTCACATACTACAAACCCAGACAGCAAGACACTATTAGAAAGAATAAAAAGAACTGAGGAGGGACAAGAGGAAATTAGGAAAGAGTTGATAACAGAGATTAAAATAAATAACAAACTAATAAGCACGGAAAGCAGAATTAACCAAGTAGAACAAAGAATCTCAGAGCTTGAGGACCAAAATACAGAACTAACCCAAACTGTCCAAACCATAGAAAAAAAGCTTTAAAAGACAGAACAAAGCCTTCAAGAGATGGGCAATTAGTTCAAGAGACCAAACCTAAGCATAATTGGACTTTCTGAGGCAGAAAAAGAGACAGAGACCACGGAACAAACATTCCATGAAATTATTCAAGAAAACATCCTTAATCTCATCAGTGACATGAAAATTCAAACACAAGAGATTCAGAGAACCCCTGAAAGACAACAAATGAGAAGACCAACTGGCAGACACATAATAATTCACTTAAACAACGTAGGTATATAAAAGAAAAAAATCTCAGAGGATCTAATGCTACAGGTAATCTGACAGAAGGCGGGGCTCAGGCTGTAATGCAAGTCATGGGGAGTGGCTGTAAATACAGATGCAGTTTTGCATGCTTGTCTGCTGCTGACCTCCTGCTGTGTAGCCCATTTGTAACAGGCCACAGACAAGTGAAGTCTGTGGCCCAGGGTTTAGGAAACCCAGTCCCAGGATATATTTTGTTACAATAAATAGAAACCTCTTCAAAAAGCATGAGTAGATTTAAATGGGGGAATCCATGATGGCCACCAGGGAGTAGCCACAGTAGCCAGTCTGCATCTCTCTTGCTGAGGAGAACAGGGAGGACAAACTCAGCTGCCAGGAGGCCACATCCCTGCCAGGTGCCAGGTTTGCATAGGATCTGCAGGCCTGTCTTGTACATGAAATGGAGTGAGTGCTCTTGACATGGTCTGGGTCATTTGCTTTCCTCCCAGCTGCACACAGGTCTTTAGTTATGAGAGGAAGCCTGGTTAGGGCACAGCAACATGCTGCTGGAATACATGTGGAGCTGGGAACACACCTGAGCTTGGACTGTGTACCACCAGCCAATCCCAAGTGTGCATTCCCTGCTGGCAGTGTCAGGTAGCCAGCACCCAGACCAGGAAAGTTCTCCTACCAGTTGCACTCACTAAGTGTCTGTTACTGGTGTCTGGTGGCCAACCCCCAACCCCCCAGACTGGGAAATATCAGCCAGCCTCATGCACCCAAAGAGTGGGTCCCTCCACGACAAGGAATCTGCTGCCTTTAAGTTCTGAACATGACTTTGACAGGGACCAGGAGTCGTGAAATGCACCTGGAGGACCTGTATCATGGCAGGAGTACTTTTGGGCTGCAGACAATTCCACAACTCTGGCAGTGCTTTTCAACTGCCAGGGGTCCATCACACTTCCCTATCCCCACAAAGAGCTTGCAATGGGGCTCAGAAAGCAGTCTTACTGACTACAGGAAAAACTCTGCCACAGAAAGCCACTTTAAGTTCTGAGCACTGCCTAGCAAGAGTAGCAGAGCAGATGCGAATGCCCACTTCCCTCTCCCTGTGTCAACTTAAATGGCAGAAAGGGTGCTAGGGCAACTAGAACAAATCTAACTACAAAACAACAAAACTAAAACATAATAATAAAAATAGAAGAGTGGTTCTTCCCAAACAAGAAAGCGCCAGTGGAAAAAACACTGGCAATTCTCAATGCATTAAAGAGGCATCACCTACAAAAGCATTTCCCAGGCCCCAAACAATGGAATCCACCCAAATGATGACAGACACCAAATTCAGACAGTGGATGGTGAAAATGGTTAAGGAAAATCATGTGAAGTTGGAAGAAAAGATCACCTAGGCAACAAAAGCTGTGGATGGAGTAAAAGTTGATCTGGTCAGTATAAGAAAGGTCCAATCTGTACTCCTGGAGATGAAGAATTCCTTCCTCAAATTTCAAAGCAGAATGACAGGCCTAGGGAGCCAAATCAAAGATGCAGAGGAAAGAATCTCAGAGTTTAAGGATCAAAACACTGGGCTAACTCATTCTGACAAAAACAAAGAGAAAATGCTCAAAAAGAATGAGCATAGTCTACGGCGGGTATAGGACTATGTAAAGAAACCAAATCTACAATTGAATGGCATCTCTGAAACAGAAGGGGAAACTGAGAACACCATGGAACAAGCCTGCTGAGAGGTCATCCAAGAAAATTTCCCCTATCTCACTAGAGATGTGATGATCAAATACAAGAGATTCAGTGGACCCCTGCAAGGGGTTACATGAGAAGACCATCCCTGAGTCACATAGTAATCTGTCTCCACTAAATAAGCTTGAAAGAAAAAAATCCTGAAAGTGGCTAGAGAAAAGAGTCAGACCACGTGCTGGGGAAGACCCATTAGAATTGCAGCTGACATCTCAGCAGAAACCCTATAAGCCAGAGGGAATAGGAATCACTTCTTTAACATTCTCAAAGATAAGCAATTCCAGTCAAGAACCAAACTAAGCTTCATCAGTGATGGAGAATTAAAATCTCTCTCAGACATCAAATCCCTAAAAGACTACACCACCTCCAGACCTTCAGCACCTTTAGGAGATGCTTAAGAAAGTTGTGAGCATAGAAACGAAAGAACAGTTCCATCTATCATGAAAGCATAGGCAAGCAGAGAGTTAACAGAGCTGAAAGATCATTCACAAAATCTAAAAAATTAAAAAAGGATGCAAAGCAGCATCTTAAGAGCCTTATGGCAGAGATAAGTCCTCACATATCAATAATTAACTTGAATGTGAATGAACTGATTGCATCACTAAAAAGGCACTGAGTAGCAAACTGGATACAGATCCAACATTCTGCTGCCTCCAGGAAACCCATCTCACTGCAAAGAATACCCATAGGCTCAAGGTAAAGGACTGGAAAACGATATTCCAGGAAAATGGAAAACAAAACAAAAAAGCAGAAGTAGTTGATCTCATATCAGAAAATAGATTTCAAACCAACAAAAGTTAAAAAGGACATGAGGAGACCATCATACTTAGTGATCTATCACAGAAACAAAGAACTGAATGCCACATGTTCTCACACATAAGTGGAGAATATTAATCACATTAGCAGAAGGGAGAGATCGATGGTTGCTGGAAACTGTCAGGAGAAGGGGGGGTCCTGTAACAACAAAAAGGGTTACTGGTCTAAACCAGGAGATGTGAGGAATAGTTGGAGTCCCAAACTTGACCTGCATGCAGTGCACTTCTGTAGCTAACCCTGACTGGTAGCTCACATCTCTATAATAAAATTCTGAAAAGTAAATAAATAAAGGATATGGAAAGACACTACATAATGATAAAAGGTTCAAGCCACCAACAAGAAATATTTATTTGTCTTATATATGTACCCAACACAGGAGCACTTGAATTTATAAAATAATTGCTATTCTAAACTAGGAGAGGACAAAAACACCCATACAATCACAGTTGAAGTCATTAATACCCTGCTAATAGCCCTAGACTTATCATCAAGGCAGTAAATCAACCAGAAAATTGAAAACCTTAACTCAACATTTGACCAATTGAACCTAATAGAAACTTATAGAACACTCCACCCAATGACTACAGAGTATACATTCTACTCATCAGCACATGAACATACTCCAAGATTGATCAAATTCTTGGGCATAAATCAAATGTGAACAAATTTCAAGAGGTTGAAATAATATGAAGCATTGTTTCAGATCACAGAGGAATAAAAATAAATATCATCACCAACAAGAACCACCCAAAACACACACACATACATGGAAACTAAACAACATGCTGTTGAATGACTTTTGAGTCAAACAGAAATCAAGAAAGAAATAAAACTATTTCTGAGAATAAATGAAAACCAAGACATAACATTCCAAACTTCTGGGATTCCATGAAATCTGTGCTGCTAGGGAAGTTCTTATCATTACACGAACATATCAAGAAAATAGAAGCATCCCAAGTAAAAAGCCTAAGACAGCTGGAAAGGCAAGAACAAGTATTTCCTAATTTCAGTATAAAAACCCAGACTGCTAACATAAGGTCACAATTGCAGGAAATAAAAGGCAAAAATATCATAGAGAGGATCAAAAAGTCAAAAAGCTGGTTCTCTGACAGAACAAACAAGATTGACAGATTCATGGCCACACTGACTAAAAAAAAGGAGAGAAAGAGAAAGTCTGAATAAACACAATTGGAAATGAAAAAAGCAATCTCACCTGATCACAAAGAAGTTCAGAAGATTATCACCTGTATGCAAATAAACTAGAAAATATACAGGAGATGAAGGATTTCCTGGCATTACACAATCTTCCAAGGATGAAACCAGAAGAAATTGAAACCTTAAATGTTGGGAGCCGGCTGTGGAGACCTGCCTGAGTAT
This sequence comes from Carlito syrichta, assembly GCF_000164805.1. Taxonomy (NCBI): domain Eukaryota; kingdom Metazoa; phylum Chordata; class Mammalia; order Primates; family Tarsiidae; genus Carlito; species Carlito syrichta. Next base: position 72,560 of record NW_007247203.1, read on the forward strand.
TAGGGATCCAGGTGGGCTGCGGACCCTGAGACCACCAGGTTTAATTCAGGAGCTGAAGGCCCATTCCCTCCTCCTTTCTTTGTTGTTTGGCGTTACCCACTGGCAGGGATTTTTATGATCTAAGCATGAAGTTCTGAGAATATGACAGGCATGGCTGACTCTAGAGATCCATTGTTCCCGTTTCTCACAGACTGAGGTTTCGGCTTTAAACTTAACACAGTTCAAACTCAGATCACATTTGGGAGCCTTATACATGATACAAGCTTCTTTATAAGATTTAAAAGTATATTTGAAGAATTAGTATATACATTTAGAGAGCTGTTTCCAGCTTTAGATGGTATAGATGATTATCTACAGTTACCAAAAATGGCCCAGCACGAACTTTGGACTGGGCCACATTCCTAAGGGTCCAGCATCTACTTTGGGCTGGGCTGCCTTCTTTTAAACTGGTTCTTTAGTTACAATTAATGTAGGTTTTCTCTACTTATAATAGAAACTGAATTTATTTTATTCATACAAAGTATTTTAGCATAGATTATGCTACATCAGGGAATTATGTTAGTCCAAGCATGATCAAACATGATACTTTAAGGTTTTATAAGAATACAGCTAACTTTAGAAATTTAATTGTTCCAACTTTCTACTAATTGTGATTTTGGCTTTAGTACAATTACAGTTTGTATTTGGGTTTATTTTAGAAGCTTTATTGTTGATGATCAGCTTTATATACTAGGATTAGGAATTAGAAACTTTTATAAAAATTAAGATGATACATAGTATTCTAAAATAGCCATTTTGTTAAGAGATCATAATCAATTGTTCCTGGAAATGGCCCAGCATGATCTTTGAACTGGGCCACATTCTTTAGGAACTGGTCTGACCTATAATTAAGAGTTTTTTATAGTACACGTAAGATTAGCACAGAATAGAAAGGTATTAGGATTTAAGTCAGTCATTAGGTGTTGGGTATGCATAAGTTTTAGAAGTTATTGATTATTAGGATTTTATGATGTTAGAATTGTTATATTGCTTTTGAGGAATATAAACCAAGCATGAGGAACAGTAAGATAATTTTGGGATTGTCCTTCCTCATGCTTGGGAAAACGCCTGGTGGGTGGGGGACGCCCCTCATCCACCTGGCTTTGTGTTCACATAATAGTCTTGTGATTTTATTGGGATTGTCCTTCCTCATGCTTAAGAAAACACCTGGTGGGCGGGGCAGGGGGATGCGCCTCATCCACCTGGCCTTGTGTTCATGTGAAAGTCTTGTGATTTAACATGTGAAAATTTGGGATAAAAGACTCATTGTTGGTCCCAATAAACGGCTTCTGCTCATTTCACTGAACAGTTGTCCACTTTCTTTCTTTCTCTTTCTTCCTCTTTATATCTATCCCTCCATCTTTCTTTCTTTTAATATCTATCCCTACTACAGAATTGGCTTCTGCACTAAACAGAATCCAGTCTCTTTCTTTCTCCTTATTTCTCCAGAATATTTGCCGATGCTGCCCCACCTTCCAGGGACCCTCTAAATCTCTTTTGGGGGGCTGGCCCCCCATACTTAAACAAACCAATAACAATCTAGGAAATTGACTCAGTTATAAGAAAATTATCTGCCAAAACAATTGCTGGACCAGATGGCATCTCAGCTGAATTCTGCAAGGCATACAAGGAAGAGCTGATCGAATCTTAATGAAAGTATCCCAGGCAATTGAGAAGGAACTCTCCCCAAGTCGTGTTATAAAACCAATATCAATAATGATATCAAAAATTGGCAAAGATCTAACAAGGAAAGATAATTACAAGCCAATTTTCCTGAGAACATAAATGCAAAAATTCTCAAGATTCTAGAAATTGTATTCAACAACACATTTCGAGGATCAACCATCATGACCAGATGAACTTTATTCCTGAAATGCAGGGCCCATTCAACATTCAAAAGACGTTATCATTAGACACAGAAAAAGCTCTTGATAAAATCCAGCATGCCTTCTTGATAAAAACCTTTGAAAACCTAGGCATAGAAGAAACATTCCTCAAAACCATAAGACCCATCTATGACAAACCTGTAGCCATCATCATACATAATGGGCTGAAGCTGGAAGCAAGTCCCTTAAGAACCTGAACAAGATGAGGATGCCCGCTGTCACCTCCCTTATTCCAAACAGGGTTGGAATTCTTAGACAGAGCAATTGTGCAGCAGAAAAAAATTAAGGTATTCAAATAAGGAAAGAGGATGTTGTCATCACTATTTGTAGACAATATGATTCTATACCTAGAAAATCCTAGAGAGTCTGTCAAAACCTCCTGGATAAACACCTTTGGTATAGTCTTGGGTTACAAAAAATCCATGTGCAAAATAGTTGCATTTTTATACCCCAATAACAAGCAAACTGAGAACCAAATTTTATTGCAAGGCCACAGTAACCAAGATGGCATGGTATTCATAGAGAAATAGGAACATAGACCAATGGAACAGGACAAAGAATCTGGAAATAAAACCATGCTCCCTCAACCAATTCATCTTTGACAAAGCCATCAATAACAAACATTGGAGAAAAAAATCATATTTAGCAAATGGTGCTGGGAGAACTGGCTAGCCACATGCAGAAGAATGATATTATATTCCTACCTATCACTATATAAATATCAACTCAAAATGGATCAAGGACTTAAATGTAAAACTTCAAACCATAAGAATCTTAGAAGAAAATGTAGGGAACACCCTTCTGGACTTTGGAGAAGGCTATAAATTCATGGTGAAGTCCTCAAAAAGCAAATGCAACAAAAGCTAAGATAGACAGGTAGAGCCTTATCAAAATGAAGTTTTTGCAAGCAAAAGAAACCATCAAGAGAGTAAAGAGAATGGGAAAACATATATGTGAGCTATGTATCTGACAAAGACCTAACATCCAGGATCTACAAGGAACTCAAGCAAAGTGAAAGAAAAAAACAAACACCACCACTTACAGTGGGCAAAAGACATGAAGAGACCCTTATCAAAAGGATGACATGCAAGACATGAGCAAACATATGAAAAAAGCTCAGCCTCACTAATCTTCAGAGAAATGCAAATCAAAACTGCAATGAGATACCATCTCACAAACCCAGATACCCACTGAAAGTGGACTGGATAAAGAAAATGTGGTACATATACATGATGGAATATATATATATATATATATATTTGAGTTGGAGTCTCACTCTGTTGTCCATGCTGGAGTGCAGTGTCACACTCATGGTCACCCCAGCTTTGACCTGCTAGTCTCCAGTGATCTTTCCGCCTCGGTCTTACAAGTAGCTAGAACTACAGGCTACCACGTCTGGCTTAAAATTTTTTTTAATTGTAGAGACAAGGTCTCGCCAAGTTGCTCAGGCTGGTCTCTGTCGGTGACCGGCACCAATCTATGAGGGAGGGTTGGACCCGCACCGGAGAGTCAAGATGGCGAGAAGAGACCACTCGGAGGCAGTTCTTCTGGGATCAGTTTGATCAGATCTGAGTCCAATTTTATTTATACTCCTTCCAACTTATATACCATTTTCTATACCCTCCAGCAGTGTGATAATTACTTGCTGGGGGTGTACAAATTCCATGATGTATATCGTGCTTTACAAACTATGCATCACAAGACCATCATGAGACTTGCAAGTTCCAAGCAAACAATTCGAATTCCATGATGTCTGACGTGCTTCACAAAACTTACATTAAGGTCACAGGTGCACAATTTCAATACAGTTTGTTCAAAGTATTTTCCATAATGTTCAATAAATCGTTCATATTCTACTCTTTGTTCTAAACCCTAATACAAAAAACTTTCTAAGTTAACTCTAGGTTCAATCCAAGTTCACTGACTCCTAATCTTTTTTAATGATTAATATTATCAACTTAACACTATACTATAATCTATAAGTTTACTTAAATGACTTAATTTTTATTTATTCTATTAACCTATTATGATTCAACATAGTGCCCTGCAATTCTATAACAATTAATTCAAAACTTATTCTTGAACTACAAAACCTTACCATGATTTATATGAGTTTCATAAATCTAAACTTTAATTTTTATATGAGCTAGTGATTGGACTTTAATATTATGCTATATCTTATTAAGCTAATACCTTATCATTAAATCTTATAATTATCATTAACGTATGATTTTTTAAAATCATAACACTATAATTCTCATTCTAATCTAATAAAACTACGACTTTAACCCAAAACTTAAATCTTTTTTCCTAGTATATTAATACATGGCTACGTGTAAAATTTCCTATTGTCATATTAGAAGCAAAAACAACACCATTGGGAAAATTTCGGTATACTAATCAAAGGATCTTAAAATTGGCCTACAGGAACAGGAACTAAAGTCATAATCTGAGAAAAGGAAACTTAAAAGCTTAAACAAAACTTAAAAGTTTTCTATGAATGCTTATTACTGTTTAAATCTTTTCCGATGGAAGTTGTATCGTCTTAAATGTATGTTTTATCCAAATAAGTCTATTCTAAAAATCAAATAGTAGCTATCACACTCTTGGATAATGGGCTGCATGGTTACCATGACAATGGCCACAGGTTGAAGCAAACAGAGTTTCGGCATGTAATGAAACTAGAAAAACGTCCTGCCTGGCTAGAGGCAGGGCAATAAAACTATTATGGTAATTTAGTTTCTAATCTTAGCTCTAAGAGAAATTGCTTTCGGGAACAAAAGCTGACTGACCAGTCTACCAGGAAATAGAAGTTTAAAAATGTCTTGAAAGAGGAGTACAACCAGAAAGACAGAGAAAAATAATTCTGCTGTGCACTTTCCATCAGGCATATTGATATTTACTTAAAAGTTTTGTATCCTAACGTAAGTTTTGTTGCTATGTATTCACACTGGTCACTATTCACACACCAATATTATAGGTATTGCTTGTCAGAGGCGATCTTTCAGATGGGCCTTTATGGGTCTCAGCTATGTAGCTATAGATGGCTCCCAACAGGTCTCAAACCCGTGTGCTCAGACATTCCACTTACCTCAGCCTCCCAAAGTGCTGGGATTACAGGCTGAGCTACTGAGCCCTGCCCACAATGGAATATTATGCAGTCATGAAAAAAAATAATGGCCTTTGCAGCAACCTGAATGAAGCTGGAGATCATCATACTATGTGAACTATCACAGAAACAAAGAATGGAACACCCCATGTTGTCATTCATAAGTGGGCTCTGAACACTGGTCACATGGGCACAAAAGTGGGGAATCAGCAAGTGCTAGACACTGCCAGGTGTGGAAGGAAGAAAGGAGGGCGGGAGTCAGGTGGCAACACACTGGGTACCTGGTCCAGTGTCCGTGGGTGAGAGAACCAGCCAGAAGCCCACACTTCACCTTAGTGCAACCTATTTATGTAGCAAACCCCACTTGTACCCCACAACTCTAAATTTAAAAAAAAATTCAAAGGGTTTATTGAAAGGAGGTAAGATAATCTTAGAAAACTCATATGGTCCAGCCTCAAGGAAACTAGGGAGTGTGAAAGCTAGTTCTCCCCACCCCAACAACCACCCGGCTCCTTTTCACACTTCTGCACAATTCACCTCTGGGGACTGGCCTCCTCTGCTTTTTGATTTCTTTAATCATCCTTGACTTTAAAGGCTCACTACCATCTTGAGCTGAGAAAATTCTGGAAAATATTTTGAATAAATACTTTGTATCACTTTACTCCATCTAATATTTTTGTTTTGAATTTTGAAATTAATTTCCAACTATTATTAGTATTTAAAAGGTTACCCAGTAGTCACTGGTTTGGGTCTAGCTCCTACAATTAAAGTACAGTCAAGTTTTATATTAAAATAGTCTGCAGAAGTTTATGGGGTGAGGCAAAGTTAAAGGTGCATGATCTTGACAAAGTTTGAGTTTATATGGCTAAAGGCAATTATAGTATGTCATGAACAGAGGGAAGGGCTCACTGATACTGAGATATTCTTGAGCATGTGTCTAACAATTATTCCCTCTGTAGTTTGCTATTTCTTTACTGGCTTATGAGGACTGAAGTTGACTCACATTTCCCTTGATCCTCGTTGGAACATAGTCTTTTGGGCTATTCCATAGGACAAGTGTTTAATAAGAGGTATTGATTGTCAGCTGAGCAAAGTGTGTCAAAGGTTTGTTACCTTAACCTAGCAACTACACTCCTCAAGTCCTTGCTTTTCACAGTAGTGTGAGACATAAAATTGACCATGACAGCTGAAACCATGTCACACTATTTGCATAATCAATGGGTAATTTTTCATTACTCCATGATCTTTCAAAAGTTCTATCAAAAATTGAAACCTCTCCTCCTGTTACAGTTATATAAGGAAATGAAGAAAGATAGTAACACTAACATGTATTTAGCAACTTTAGGCATTAGAAACAATGAGAAGCCGGGCTCGGTGGCTCAGCCTGTAATCCCACACCTTTGGGAGGCTGAGGTGAGTGAATTGCCTGAGCCCGTGGGGTTC
>NW_007247203.1:79309-103015 GCF_000164805.1 Carlito syrichta
CTGCACTCCAGTCTGGGTGCCAGAGTGAGACTCCAACTCAAAAAAAAAAAAAAGAAACAATGAGAATTTAAAGTGTTTCATTTCTTTGTAAAAAGTTATCAAATGTAGCTTAAACAATAGTTACCTTCTTATCTTATTAGATATTGTATGGAGTGAGAACCTTTTCTATGTTCATTAATCATAGACTCTTTTCTAAGTTTGCATAAAAACACTTTCCATCCTTTTTCTCTTTCAGCATTGTGAAATCTCAGAGTTTATTTAATGCAAAACTTTCCCCCAGCATCACTTCCTTTTCTACGTCATCATCCTTTGCATCAAGAAGTGTGCCCTCACTAAATTCTTCTGGCTGCATATCTATGGTCTCTCCAACGGTGGCAGTTCAACTTTCCCACTACCAGTTGTAGTTCTTCTACAATTCCACTTGTGTTTAATTCAAATTTCACCTTTAGCATTTTGTTTTTGCATTTGCCCTTCATCTTTGTTGGTCAATTCTCACTTTCTGTTATCTAATTTTTATAAAATGCCACATGGATTTGTCACCAGCAGACAAGGAAGTAACACAACTATAGGCTTTGCTGTATGTGTGTAAACTGAATAACAGATGTGCAGTACCCAAGACTGTGAAAGAAGAGACATGACATTTCTAAGCATGATACCATCTATTATTCACATAAATATTTGTGGACTGATGAGTCAGTGGCAATGTTTGAACTTTTTGCAATTTCTCACAGTTTATATGCAATGAGCAGTGTGTCAGTTTCAGTGGTAACTGAAATTTGAACTGTGTTACTATAGGACTGGTATTATTTAACTGCATTGTGGTAACTGAAATTTGTGCATATTGGTACCATGCAAGACAAGACTGCCCATGACTGCTCAAAAGAAATGCATACATGTGTTCACCAAAAGGCAGACACAAGAATGTTCATAGTGGTTTCAGTCATGATAAAATCCAAATGCCCATCCTAAGTAGAATGAATAAATACATTGTGATTTAATCATAAATGGAATACCTTATAACAATGGAATTGAATTAATACAACAACAGTAAATCATATGGATGAATGCAACAAAAAAATTTGAGCTGAAAAAGCTCAATATCAAAGAATACATACACAGTTTAGCACGGTGGCTCGGCATATAATCCCAGTGATTTAGGAGGCTGAGGTGGAAGGATTACTTGAGCCTAGGAGTTCGGGACCAACAACGTCTCTACAAAAAAATTTAAAAAATAGTCAGGTGTCAAAGAAACTCAAATCATTCCACAAAAAAGGTAACTGTGCACACATGTTTATCACAGCACTATTCATGACAGCAAAAACAGGGAACCAATAGTGCTGCCCATTGAAAGTGGACTGGATTAAAAATTGTGGTACATATACATGTTCTCACTCATAAGTGAATCCTAAACATTTATCATAATACTACATGAAAGGGATTGGCAGTAGCGGGATACTGCCAGGGGAGAGAGCAGGGCACATAACATTAATAAGGGTATCTGCCGGGCTTGGTGGCTCAGCCTGTAATCCTGCACCTTGGGAGGCTGAGGTGAATGGATTGCCTGAGCCTGTGGGTTCGAGACCCACCTGGGCACCTTGGCGAGACCTCATCTCTACAATAAATCAAAAAATCAGCCGGGCATGGTAGTGTGTGCCTGTAATTCCAGTTACTCGGAAGGCTGAGGTGGAAGGATTGCCGGAGCCCAGTGGGTCGAGGTTGCAGTGGCCAGGAGCGACCACTGCACTCCAGTCTGGGTGACAGAGTGAGACTCCAACTCAAAAAAATAAATAAATAAAAAATAAGTGTACCTGATCCCAAACCCAGGCAAAGTGAGGACCAATGGGAGACCCAAACTTCACCTGTGTATAAAAAACTTGCCCAGATACTAGCAGAACTCAGTTTTCTGAAGCTATATCCCTAACTAAAATTGGTTGGTTCTGTGACACAAAGCATTCTGATAATAAAACGAAAGCAAAGGCCAAAAAAAAAAAAAAAAGCATGAGTGTGATGACATGTACTTGTTGTCCCAGCTACAGGGGAGGCTGAGGTGGCAGGATTGCTTCAGGCCAGGAGTTTGAGGCTGTGGTGAGCTATAATTGTGCCACTGCACTCCAGCCTGAGTGATTAAACAAGACCTTGTTTCTATTTTTAAAAGAATACTTAAAAAAATACATACAATATCTTTCCATTTATACAAAATAAAAAACAGACTAAACTAATCTAGAACCAGAGCTCAGGTCAGACTGGTAGGGAACATAGCAGAGCTTTGGGGCCCTGCTAATGTTTCTTGATCTGGGCCTCTGGTTACTCAGATATTTTTAGTTTGGGATAATTCCACACCCTGTACACTTGTGATTAGTGTCATTTCTACATGTGTTTTATTTCAATAAAACTTTTACCAAGAATGTAGCATTTCTAACAATAAGGTCCGCAGTTTGTAATAGAGTCACTCTTTTAATATAAATATAGTGGATTCTGTGAGCTCCCTACAGTAACCTCAACAGTTCTTACTTTTTCATCCTGAGGTAGTGAAGGGTAGAATTACAACAACAATGGTGAAATGGTTCCTAATCCTGGGCAAGGCAGGGTAATGTGTAGTACCTATTTATATCATTTGTCACCAAGATATCATTTAAAAAGCAGAGATGGAAGGTTATCTGGAACAGGAAGTGCATGCTTCCAAGCCTGTCACCATCATTGCAGGGCTGACACCTGATAACCCAACCATGACCTCAGCTATGTCTGGTCTTGACTCACCAACCAGGACTTGAACACTCCAGGCCTGTGTATCTAGCAGACTTGACTTAACTCCAGAAAATGGCATGAACAAGCAATGGCTTAAAAATGGTCTTCCGAGAGAAGTGGTTGGGTTTTAAATGATTTCAAAATACGTATGCAGCCCTCACTCCCTGATTAATTAAAGAACCATTATTACCTACCTACCAATAGTTATTGAGAATGGTACTAAGCTAGGTCTTTCCATTTTTTCTCCCCACCCCTGCTTTAAAACATTTTAACCAACATTCATATGCATTCATGCAGTTAGAGTTGAATTGTTCAATAAGATTGGCTTCAAAAATCAACAGTTCTCTAACCACCATCCTCATTTCCTGCTCCTCAGAAGCAGTACAGTTCAGTCCCCTGGCTGATCCCTTTGATGTTTTCTGCCATATCACTAAACCACATGCTTTATACTGCTACCTCCTGGTTTTTCAGCTTTTGATGTGTTTTAGTCAGCTCAGGTTGCTATAAAAAATACCACTGACTGGATAGTTTAAACACAAGATGTTTGTTTCACACAGTTCTGGAGGCTGGGGAGTCCAAATGCCATCACAGGGGTAGGGCTTCAATGTATGAATTTTTCAGGGGACACAATTAAGCCCACAACAGACATTATCTGTCAGTTTCCAACCAAGGAAAAGGAAGGCTTTGCATTACCTCAACCTCACCAGAATCACATTTTCCATGCCCCATATTGCTACACAATTGTACAATCATTTCAGGCAGGTCAGGAGAAACAAAAATCCAGAAGTATCACAAAACTTAAAGTGCAGGTGACTCCCAGATCTATCCTTTCCAACCTTGCTTCTGCCTCACTTTGGCAATACCACACAGCCTGCACAATGTGAATTTTTGTCTCTGTGCTGTCACTCACCTGTTCCTTCTACCTGGACTATCTTTTCTCCTCTTGCCTCCTCTTCATTGGTTGTTTCAAGTCTGAGTTCAGCCCCAACTCTTCCAGCAACCTTCCCTTGTTTCTGCCTTCAGTTCCACCCAAGGTCTTCTTTTTCTATGGTCCTGGGATCTGAACTTTATTTCTGCAACTATAATTTCATGGTGAAATTATTCTGCAAGAGTGTTGCCACCTCAAGACGGGTAAGCTCCCTAAAGAGAGAAACCTTGTTTATTCATCTGTAGAATCCTCTCTACCAGCACTGTGCTTAGTATACAATACATTCTCTGTAAATGTTTATTCAGCAAACAAATTAAAGCGATACAATGTGCTTTCATTTACCTGTGCCTTCAGGTTTTGCTTTCCTTAATATCTGTTACTTTTGCTTTGATGGGACTAAAATTGTTCCCCATGGGTTAAAGTTCCTCTTGGTTCACAACAAAATGTGCAGGCCAAGCACAAGTCACAAAGACTAATATCCTGCAAACAGGAACCTCTGTCACATCTGATTTTCCTCTTAATAGGTATTTCTTATTCCAAAGTGTGGCTGCCCTCCTGCCCATTAGAGTTGCCTTGTGCCAAATCAATAAAAGGGAATTAGGGGAAAGGGCAAATAATCCTAACAGTAGTTACGGCACTATTTCATGATGAGAAAACAAGATTGGAAGGTTAATGGTTGAGTAGACTTAAAGTGCAAGAGAGTCCTAATCTTTATATATGAACTAGATAGCACTAAGGTTACAAGAATATGTTCTTAAGATATAATTTTATGTTTGCTTCATTACTTTCCTAAGATCCTAAAGCTTTTTATACTATAAGGTTATCTATACATATGTTAAACAAATTAATTAGTAGTTTGGTAAATTAAGGATAACTATTTTGCAGCAGGTTTACTTAGGATACTAACCACCAAAGTTTATATGAGGACCTCAATGGCTTTATCTTGGAAATTCACACGTTTTGCACATGACTTTGTGAATAATTACTCTGTAAAGAAGACTTCAGTTGCTTTGAACCCAGAAAGCCAATGGTGTGTCCAATGCCAGCAACCTTTCCATTATTGAAAATGAATAAATAGAAAGTTCATCTTCTCTGAAAACACTATTCATTGCTCGCTTAAATCCAAATAAACAAAAATTGGTTGCTTCTTTAATAAACTGAGATTGCTGCCATTCATGGATTCAGATAGAATTCTTTGTCTGAAGCTCAATTTCTCTACAATTTTAAAAACAGATATTGGCTTTAAAATTAATTAAACATGGTTTATAGCCAAGATTTGTATTATAATATAAGCTCACTGTCTTGCCATTCAACAAATGCTTGTTATGAATAACTTCCCAGTTGATTTGAGGAAAAAGAGGTGTTGCTTGAAGGGTGTAAATGAACAAACAAACAAATCCCCTTTGTCAAAATTACTATGGCACAGGCTGCCAGCTTTATTCCATATCATTGCTCTTTTTTTGAAAATTCTAGTAATAGAAATTTAGGGTAGGTATATGACTGACTGTTCAGCTAAAAATACCTGTGATATTATTTTTTGTACACATAGATACAAGCGTTGGTTCATGGTTTCTGGCTCATAATGCCCATGACTCTCATTAAAGCTCTTGTGATAATGTTGGGGCACTTTAGGTCTAGAGACAGGCCTCAGAAAACAGAATATCTCTCTCACCTTCTCCTGTCCTCTTTCACCGGCTCCTTTCTCACCCCAGGGAAAGAAATTTCCCTGACCTTTCTGTCCTGGAGTTGGCCATAAAGAAATCCTCTGACCTACCTTGTCTGATTGTAAGGTCATGGGTCTTCTATTTACAGCAGCGGGGGGGGGGGGGGGGTTCCTACCCCATGCTCTGAGAAAGGAATACTGCACAGAGAGGTCAAGAATCTAAACAGATAGGCTTTGTTGGGTTTCTCACTCAGTCTATTTGCATTAGAGTCTACTCTTTTTATCCAATCACATTTCTATACAGCTGTCAATCATGCCTATCCAACAAAAAGGCCAGGAAGACAGGGTTCTAGAGCTTCTGGACAGCTGAATACATGAAGGCTTGCAACAGGGTGAAGAAGAACTCATTTATGCATCAAGAGAGTGGTGCAGGCCACCTTCCTAGGGACAGAATCTGCTGTGCTTAGGACTCTTCCAGACCCCACCCTGTGAATCTCTTCATATGGCTGTTTATTAGTATTTTTTTAAAAAACATCCTTTGTGATACACTAGTAAATATAAAGAAGTACTTCCTTGAGTTCTGTGAACTGTTCTAGCAAATTAATTGAACAAAAGAGGGAGTCTGACCAAAGCTGGTTGATAAGAAGTTCAGGAGGCCCAGACTTGCAGCTGAGGGGAAGGAAGAGGTGATCCTATGAGACAAAGCCCTCAAGTTCCTGATGCTATCACCATGTAGATAGAGTCAAAGTTAAATCAAACTGGAGGACATTCAGCCAGTGTTCATTGAAGAATTAATTGATTGCTTGGTGTGTAGAGAGAAACCCCACACATTGGGTTACAGAAATCTCCTCTGGTCAATGTTGTTGTGATGCGAGAACAGAGAAAAAACACAGTTTGACTTGGTTTTTCCATAACCCATGCCTTTCCAAGTTCCCATCACAGTTATATTTTAGTGAGTGAATCTGAACTTAAGCAGTTTGTGCAACTTTTGGGTTCTTTCTTTAGAAAGAAAGGAAGCTGATCCTTTCTTCTCCTCTCCCCTTCTTCCAAGGTGTAATTCAGATATGACGGTCAGAGCTGGAACAGGCACGTTAGATCATGAGATAAAAACTGTGTAATGAGAATGGTGGCATCCTGAAACAGAAAGGAATGGGGGTCTCTAGTACCACACAACAGTTCATCAACCTATCTGAGTCAGATAAAGGAATATAAACTTCTGTCTTGTCTAAGCTGTTGTTCCCTTGGCCTTTTCTATAGCTGGACCTGAACCTATATCCTAAAGGATACATGATATGCAGGAATTTCCACCATTCAAAATTTATTTCTAGAGATTAAAGCTTTATATCATCTAGCGCTCCCTGTTAAAGCTCAAAAACCCTGAGGAAACTGTTTTGATCAATAATTTCAGAACACGAATTAGTTTATCAATTTACCTTCACTGATTCTCTATTTTCAGGGTGCTGGATTAAAGGAAGATTCAATTATTAATGTTCGCATTGTGTTATTCTATCTGAGAAACCTAACTTGGGACAGACAGCTTAGTTACCGCTGTACAGAGCTGTGTCTGGAGGTTCCCATTAGTATAAATCCAGCATTCTCCATGTGAGCAAGATAATATTCTTCAGTGACAGATAACAAAGAGTAGGGTCCTTCAGGAACAGGGTCTAGCTAACAATTCATGGGGGTATGGGTGAAGAGGTCTAGAGCTCTTGGGAGATAAATTAAATACTTTTTTTAAAATTAAGCCCTCCCATTCTAAAATATATATATATATACACTTCATAAGCGGCAACTGGTTTTTAAGTGGCTTTAACTATTGATAGATGTTATTTTCATGTGGTTTTTCTCCTGGATTTAAGAAAAATTCTCAAAAAAAGTTGGCCATAGAACTTTAATACTACCATGAGGACAAATCTTTTCTGCTTTTCTGTATCACTCCTTTTTTTCTGAAGACACAATATTCTCTCCTCCTTCAGCTCACTTACTTTTCTCCTCTATCCTTACTATTTTCCATCTTTGAATTCTCCATCTTGTTTGATCAACACCGCAAAAGATTTATAATCTACTTTCCTCCAAGTCACAAAGCAATGTTTCTCAGCATGAACTGCTCCATATGCAATGTAGACATGAGCAATAAGGAGGTTGATGGTTGACCTTGAACAAGACACTTAGCCTCTTTTAACTTCAGTTTTATTGCCATAAAGTATGGAAGTGCATGATCTCTAAATAGTCCTTTCCTCTCCAACAGCACATTGAGGACCTCTCTTTTTTGTTAAAGACTCATTTGGAGGTAATAGCATTCATCTTGATATTGAGCAAATGGCTTCTCTATCCCTCACCATTCTGTATTTGCTTTGGCAAGAAAACTTATTGCTGCCAAAAGAGTCTGTGGTGATGGGAGAATTAATTCACTTAAGCAAAAGTGTATCAATGCTTTTATGCATTTAAAAAAGGTGCAGAGCATGAGTTACTGCAAAACCAAACAAAACAAACAAAGAACAAGAGAACTAATTTTATGATGCTGACTAGGAACTTGAAAATTGCTTCCCTTCTTACACAAGTGGTTTGACCCATCTACTCATATCTTTGTGGATTCATGTAGGTATTTTTGGCCTACAGGCAAACATCCTGGAAAATTAGTAGTCAATAATCAAGTTATTACTAATTTTTTCATTGATAAATGTGTGTTAGCAAGCAAGCTAAATTACTCTTTGTTGATTGGGTAAGAAGTTTTTATTACTAAATTCCCATGCTAGCCAAGAGGGAGTCTGTAGACTACAGCCTATCTCTCCCACTAATTACAACAAAACTTCTGACTGAATACAAAAAGCAACCACCTGAGGACTGAAAAGTAAATAATAATAAAAGACTTGCAGACCAAAATACAAACTTGATTAACAACATGTGGGGGGGCAGTGTCATGTTTTAGTTTCCTCCTTTGACACTTGACCTGGAACTGAGGACAGGCTAACATGAGTAACCAGGCAGCAAGTGCTGACAGAAAAACTCTGGGAGAAATCATGTCTTTCTAACCAAAGGATAAGAAAAGGAACGTCTGCTTTCCAGAGAGTATGGCAGAAGAAAAAACATTCTTTTTTTAATAAAGTTTTTATTTTTTTTTCTCTCCCAGCTTCAATCCAGGACCAGCCCCAGTCATGATGCTGCACATCATTAATTTTGTTGACATTAAATAAAATACTTTTAAATAGCAAATAGGTCAAAAAGAATGTAACAGAAAAAGTTGAAGTGAATTTTGAATAAAGTGAAAAGAAAAACAGAACATATAAAAATTTATGGGAAGCAGAAAAGACAGTGCTTAGAGTGAATTTAATAACATGAAATGTTTATGTTAGAAAAAGGCAAGGTCTCAAATTAACAACCAAAACTTTCACATTAAGAAGTTAGAAAAAGCCGGGCTCAGTGGCTCAGCCTGTAATCCTGTGCCTGTGGGAGGCTGAGGTGAGTGGATTGCCTGAGCCCATGGGTTTGAGACCCGCCTGGGCAGTGAGACCTCATCTCTACAATAAATCAAAAATCAGCCGGGCATGGTAGCACGCGCCTGTAATTCCAGCTACTTGGAAGGCCAAGGTGGAAGGATCGCCAGAGCCCAGTGGGTCGAGGCTGCAGTGGCCAGTAGTGGCCACTGCACTCCAGTCTGGGTGATGGAGTGAAACTCCAACTCAAAAAAAAAAAAAAAAAAAAAAGTTAGAAAAAATTGAAATCTAAAGCAAGAAAAAAATAGAAATTAAGATAAATCAAGATTGCAAACAGTAAGATCAATGAAATGAAATCCTTGTTCACTGTAAAATAAAATAATTAAAATCACTACCTGAATTGACCAAGAAAAAAAAATAGAGAAGACACATATTACCAACATCAGGAATAAAGAAGAGATATCACTACAGACTCTACAGTCAATAAATGAATAAGGTGGGAGATATAGGTAAAAGTTCATGTTTTTTCATATGGATGGTCAATAATCTTAGAACCATTTGTCAAAAGAACATTTTTTTCCCACTGAATTGCCTTTGCATCTTTACAAAAAATCAATTGACCATATTTGTGAGGGATAACATTAAACTCTCTAGGCAGTTCCATGAATTTACATGACTATCTTTTCATCAATTCAACTCCATCTTGTTTACTGTAGGTTTATATTAAATCTTGAAGTCAGTTCAGTAAGTGTTCCAGTTGTGTTATTCTTTTCTGAAATTGATTTAACTATTAGCATTCTTTTAAAGCATTACCATATGAATAACAATGAAATATGGCAAAGTAATAAAGCTACTGAAATGTCCAATAAAATAGATGACTCTCAAATGTATTATCTTAAGTGAAGCAGGATGAACTCAAGGGCTACATGCTTTTTATTCCACTTGTGTGACATTTTGGGAAAGCAAAACTGTGGGGACCAAGAACATAGTGTTTGCTAGTGGGGAGGGCTTGGCTAAAAAGGTACAAGACAAAGAAGTCTGAGGCATCACAGGAATTGTTACGTGTTTTAATTTTGGTCATAGGTACTTAACTTGTCCATTTATGATAACTAAATAAACTGTACAATAACATGAGTAAAATTATTTCAATGTCAATTAAAAATAAAACTTTAAAAATAGTGTTTACTACTGTTCTTTTATGCTTGCATTTCTTGCTCAAAATTATGTGATGGTATAATTGTCAATGATCATTTCTCACCTTCTGGGCATAAGGGAAAGGTGATCTTGAGTTGTTTAAGCTTTCTTAATTGTATGTACACAAAGTCTTATAAAATTGGGAAGAGCCGGGCTCGGTGGCTCAGCCTGTAATCCCGCGCCTTTGGGAGGCTGAGGTGAGTGGATTGCCTGAGCCCGCGGGTTCGAGACCTGCCTGGGCAGCGAGACCTCATCTCTACAATAAATCAAAAAAAAAATCAGCCGGGCGTGGTAGCGCATGCCTGTAGTTCGGCTACTTGGAAGGCTGAGGCAGAAGGATCACCGGAGCCCAGCAGGTCGAGGCTGCGGTGGCCGGGAGCAGCCACTGCACTCCAGTCTGGGCGACAGAGTGAGACTCTGACTCAAAAAAAAATGGGAAGATTCCCAAAATAAGAAAAATCTGGAGGTTCCAGTGTGAATAAAAATAAGTGTCCATTAGAATATTGTAGTCAGATAAAGTCTTGAGATACAAAATCAGTGCTCAAAAATCAATTGCATTTTATATACTAACAACATTCAAACTGAGAGCCAAATCAAGACCCTAATTACATTTGCAATAGACACATACACACATAAAAGTAAAATACCTTGGAATAGATCTAACAAAAAATGTGAAAGATCTCGACAGTGAGAACCACAAAACACTGCTTGAGGAAATTAAAGATGACACAAACAAATGGAAAACATTCCATGCTCATGAATCAGAAGAATCAATATTGTTAAAATGCTATACTTATCAAATTACTAACATCACTTTTCACAAACCTAAAAAAATATATATATATACTTAAATTCATGAAAGCAAAAAATAAAAAAATAAAAATAAAAAATAACCAAAGCAATTCAAACTACCCTGCAAATCTACAGTAACCAAAACAGCATGGTACAGGTACCAAAATAGACACATAGACCAATAAAACAGAATAGAGAACCCAGAAGTAAAATCACTGTCATACATCTCATTTTTTCCAAGTTTACACAAACAAACATTGGGGAAAGGATACTCTATTTAACAAATGATGCTAGGAATACTGGCTAACCAAAAGAAGAATAATGAAGTTGGACCCCCTTCCCCTCACCTTACAGAAAAACTAACTCAGATGAATTAATGATTTATGTAAGTCCTCAAACTATAAAAATCCTAGTAGAAAACCTTGGAAATATTCTTTTGGACATTGGCCTAGGCAATGAGTTAATGACCAAGACCTCAAAAGCAAATGCACCAAAAACCAAAATTGACAAGTGGGACCTAATTAAACTAAAGAGCCTCTGCACAGCAAAAGAAACCATCAACAGAGTAAATAGACAACCTACAGAATAGGAGGAAATATTTGCAAACTATGAGTCCAAAAAAGGACTACTATCCAGAATCTATAAGGAAATCAAATGAATCAACAAGAAAAAAAACCTAAATAGACCCATTAAAGAGTGGGCACGGAACTTGAACAGACAAATGTCAAAGGAAGACATACAAACTGTGAACACAGGCGATAAAATGCACGACATCACTAATTATCAGAAAAATGTCTATAAAAACCACAATGAGATACCATCACACACCAGTAAAATTGGCTATGACTAAAAAAATAATAAATAAATAAACAGAGATTGGTGAGGTTGCAGAGAAAAGGCAACACTCATACACTGTTGGTGGAAATGTAAGCTGATGCAGCACTTGTGGAAAGTTTCTTGGAGATTTTTCAAATAACTAAAAATAAAAATACCACTCAATGTGAATGTTCTAAATGCACCACTGAAAAGAGACAGAATGGCAAACTGGACAAGAAATCATAACCCAACTATTTGCTGCACCCAGGAGACTCATCGCACAACAAGGGATGCACACAGACTCAATGTTAAAGGATGGAAAATGAGTTTCCAGGCAAGTGGATTACAAAAGAAGACAGGAGTTGAAATCTTAATATCAGACAAAATAACCTTTAAGCTATCAGAAATTTAAAAAGATGCAAAATTACACTATGTAATGATAAAAGGTTCAATCCATCAACAAGAAATATCTATCCTAAACACATATGCACACAACACAGGAGCACCAACATTTATAAAGCAACTACTCAATAAACTAAAAAAAGATATTGACTCTAACACTATTATAGCAAGGGACTTGAATACACCACTAACAGCCCTAAATAGATCAATAAGGCAAAAAAAAATCAACAAGGTGATCCAGAACCTAAACTTGACACTCAACCAAATGAACTTAATAGATACCTACAGATTATTCCACCCAACAACCACATAATATACATTCTACTTATCACCACATGGAATGTACTCCAAGATCACTCACAACCTTGGCCATAAATCAAGCATAAACAAATTCCATAAGGTTGAAATCTTACCATGCACATTCTCAGACCACAGTGGAATAAAAATAATATCAAAACCAACAACATTTCTCCAAAACCTACAAACACATGGACACTAAACAGCATTAAGCTGGGTTAACACTGAAATCAAAGCAGAAATTAAAAGATTCCTGGAGACAAATGAAAATGAAGAAACATCTTACCAAAACCTCTGGGATGCCCTGAAAACAGTTCTAAGAATTTATATCTCTATGAGCACACATCAAGAAAAAGGAAATATCACAAGTAGAGAGCCTAACAAATCACCTAAGTGAGCTGAAAAGAGAAGACCACCAAAACACCAACTTTAGCAGAAGAATCAAAATCACCAAAATATGAGCCCAAATATGGGACATAGAAGACAAAAATATCATAGAAAACATAAACAAAATAAAAAGTTAGTTCTTTGAAAAAATTAACAAAATGGATAGACCCCTAGCAAGAATGAACAAGAAAAAGAGAGAAAAAACCCAAATATACACAATTAGAAATCACACTGATCCCAAAGAAATACAAAGGCCAATATCCCTTATGAACATAGATGAAAGAAATCCTCAACAAGATTCTAGCAAATCGGATCCAAAAACATATCTCAAAAATCATCCACCATGACCAAGTAGACTTCATTTCCAGGATGCAGGTCTGGTTCAATATTCACAAGAACATAAATGTAATTAAATACACCAACAGATGTAAAAACAAGAACCACATGATTATATCACTAGATGAGAAAAAGCTTTTGATAAAATCCAGCATTCCTTCTTGATAAAAACCTTCAAAAACACCTAGGTTTAGAAGGAACATACCTCAAAATAGTAAGTGCCATTTATGATAAATCCACATCTAACATATTGCTAAATGGACAGAAACTGGAAACATTTTCCCTGAAAACTAGAACAAGACAAGGCTGCCCACTCTCACCCCTCTTGTTCAACATTGTGTTGTAAGTTCTAGCTTGGGCAATTAGATAAGAGAAGGACATCAGGGGTATCCAAATAGGAAAAGAGGAAGTTAAGTTATCCCTCTTTGCTGATGGTATGATCCTATACCTTGAAAATCCAAATGAATCTGTCAAAAACTTGCTTGCACTGATAAAGGACTTTTGCAAAGTCTCAGGGTACATTATAACTGTGCAAAAGACAGTTACATTCCTATACACTGAAAACATGCAGGCAGTGTCCCAAATTGAAAGCACAATGCCATTCACAAAAGCCACCAAAAAATGAAATACCTTGGCATCTTCCTAACCAGAGAAGTAAAAACCTTCATGATGAAAATTACAAAACACTGCTCATGTGCCACAGTCTGGGAAGCTAAGCAGTGTTGCTCCTGGTGGGTGCTTGGATGGGAGACAAAACACTGCTCAAAGAAATCCTAGAAGACACAAATAATTGGAAAAAATATCCCATGCTCATGGATAAGAAGAATCAACATCACAAGTGGAGAGCCTAACAAATCACCTAAGGGAGCCGGAAAGAGAAGACCACCAAAACCCCAACTTTAGCAGAAGAATTGAAATCACCAAAATATGAAATGAGATGTCCAAATATGGGATGTCCAACCTACCAAAGGCAATCTACAGATTCAACACAATACCCATTAAGTTACCAGCACCATTTTTCTCAGACCTGGAAATGACAATACAGAAATGCATATGGAAACAAATGACCACAAATAGCCAAAATAATCCTTAGCAAAAGAAACAAAGCAGGAGTTATCACACTTCCAGCCTTCAAACTTTATTATAAGGCTACAGTAATCAAAACAGCCTGGTATTGGTACAAGAACAGGCACATAGACCAATGGAACAGGATAGAGATTCCAGAAGCAAAATTTCAATTTCTCAACCAACTCATCTATGACAAGGCCTCCAACAACAACCACTGGGGAGACGAGAACCTATTCAGTAAATGGTGCTGGGAAAACTGGCTGATCACATGCAGAAGATTGAATCAGGACCCCTACCTATCACCATACACAAAAATTAACTCGAAATGGATCAAAGACCTAAACGTAAAACCTCAAACTATAAGAATTTTAGGAAGCCCAGGAGACACCTTTATGGAAATTGAAACTGGGAACCAATTCCTATTCAGAACCCTAAAGGCCCAATACCTTAAGAAACAAGATGGACAAGTGGGACCTCATCAACTAACGAGCTTCTGCAAAGCAAAAGAAACCATCGAGAGAGCAGGGAGACAGCTCACAGAATGGGAAAAAATAGTTGCCAACTGTATAATCTGACAAAAGCCTAACATTAAGATCTACAAGGAACTCAAACAAGTTGAAAGGAAAAAACAACAGCCCCATTAAAAGTGGGCAAAAGACATGAATAGACACTTCTCAAAAGAAGATATACAGACAGCCAACCGACACATGAAAAAGTGCCCAGCCTAACTCATCATCAGAGAAATGCAAATCAAAACCACATTGAGATACCACCTAATCCCAGTAAGAATGACCATCATTAATAAAAGAAACAACAGATGCTGGTAAGGATGCGGAGAGAAAGGAACACTTCTACACTGCTGGTGGGAATGCAAACTAGTGTAACGTCTTTGGAAGACAGTGTGGCAATTTCTGAAAGAACTAGATGTTGACCTTCCATATGACTCAGCAATTCCCCTATTGGGAATTTATGTGGAGGAACTAAAATCATTCTACAAAAAAGATACCTGAACATGTATGTTTGTTGCAGCTTTATTCACAATAGGAAAATCATGAACCCAACTGCGTTGCCCATCGAAGTTGTACTGGATAAAAAAAATGTGGTACATATACACATTGGAAAATAATGCAGTCATAAAGAAGGACAAATATATGGACTTTTACAGCAACATGGATTTGGAGTTGATCATATTCAGTGATTTATCACAGAAACAAAGAACAGAGTTCCATATGTTCTCACTCATAAACAGACCTTGAACAATTATAATGCTGTGAGAAAGCAATTGGCAGTAGTGGAAAACTGTCGGGGGTGGGGGGGATTGACAGTTGAGGGAAACTTTAGGGGAGGGAGGGACATACCTCATCAATAGGGATTCCTGCATGATCAATGTTTATATACCTAACCCTGAAATGTACCCCACATCTTTATAATAAAAATTATTTTTAAAAGACTTCCACTTCATACAAAAACAAAACAAAACAAAAAAATGTGGTACATATACACAATGGAATATTGTGCAGCCATAAGGGACAAATATATAGACTGTGCAGCAACTTGAATGGATTTAGAGTCAATCATAGTCAGTGATCTATCACAGAAACAAATAACAGGATACTATTTGTTTTCATTCATAAATGAACCTTGAACAATTATTGTAATACTATAAGAAAGGAATTGGCAAACTGGGAATCCCTAGTGGGAAACTGTCAGGGGAAGGGAGTGGGATTGGCAGTTGAGGGAAACTGCTAGGGAAGGGAGGGGCATACCTCATCAACAAGGTATAATCAACGTTTGTATAACTAACCCTGAATTGTACTCCACATCTTTATAATAAAAAAATACCATTCAACCAAGCAGTACCACTAGAGGATATATACCCAAAGGAGCATAAATCAGTCTATCAAAAAGACACCTGCATTTGTATGTTTGTTGTAGCAATATCCACAATAGTAAAAACATAGAACCAATCTAGGTGTCCATCAATGGTGGATAGTATAAAGAAATTTTGTTACATATACACCATGGAATACTATCCAACCATAAAAAAACTTGTCCTTTGCAGCAATATGGATGCAACCAGGGACCATCATTCTAAGGGAATTAGCACAAAAACAGAAAATTGAATATTGCACACTCTCACAAGTGAGAACTAAATGCCCAATATGCACAAACATAAGGATGGGAGTAAGAAACATTGGGGACTTTGAAAGCAGGGAAGGAAGGAGTGTTTCCCCACATGGATAAACTGACCATGGGAACCATGTTTATCACCTGAGTTACAGAGTCAGTAGAAGTCCAAACCTCATCATCACACAATATCCATGTAAC
Organism: Carlito syrichta; assembly: GCF_000164805.1. Lineage (NCBI taxonomy): Eukaryota > Metazoa > Chordata > Mammalia > Primates > Tarsiidae > Carlito > Carlito syrichta. The sequence goes on from NW_007247203.1 coordinate 95,700, forward strand.
AAACCTGCACACGTACCACTTGAATATAACAAAAAAAAAAACGCCCAACTTTTTAAAAGGGTATTTAACTGGTACACAGCATGAGGATTAGGAGCTGTGTTTTAGTACAATTACCTTATTCTTTTTGGGAGTGGTGCTGAAAATGAGAAAAGCCCCCAGATTTTGTCTTTGGAGGTTGTTCCATGGTCACTCACACCTTATCCCTCTTTGTCTCACCTTTGCTTTCTCTTCCTCAGCCTTAATTCAGCATCCACTCCCTCTATTTTCTTTCTCATCCTCCTTGGAAAACTCCATCACTTTTCATATTAGGAAGACAACATACTACTAAGACTCTTGTATTTTGAAAATTCTGGTTCCACGGACTCTGGATGCTGACAGATGTCTTCTACTCAGGCTTTGCTGGCTATGAGGATGGAAGGGTCAGGTAGAAGATGATGAGCTTTAATTAGGACTTAGACTTTTACGCTGACTTAGTGAGGCTTTGGTGGAGCTTGGGTGGAGGGGTGACATACTTGAACTGTTACCTTAAAAGTAGATACCTGTTTGGGGACGGGGAGACACCCCTTATTAACAAGGGTGCCTCAATGATGCACATTTGTATACCTAACCCTTAACTGTACCCCACAATTTCATAATAAAAAGTATGTTTTTTTTAAAAGTAGACTACAGTGAAGCAGGAGCAAAAGCAGGGAAACCAGTTGGTGACTGGTGTAGTATTTTACAAGAGAGATGGTGACGGCTGAACGAAAGTGACTGTGGAGATGGTGGTAAAGACATGAGACAAATTTATTTTTATGTTGAACCAACAGGCTTTCTTGTCAGACTGGATATAGTTGCAAGAAAAGGGGAGGGAATGAAGGACTCTAGCAAGGACTCCAAGGACTTTAGAAAGAGTAACTGGAAGATTAATTCTGTTCTTCACTGGGATAAGGAGAACTGGGAGAAGGGAGGGTTGTGACGGAAAAGTCTAAGCCTTCATATGGCCACCTGGGGGGTGAGTACAGCTAAAACTGAGTTCTGGGACACTGTCAATGTGTTTATGCGCATTGTAAAAGTCCAAGAGAGAATATAGCAGGCTATATTTCCTAAATATTCCATGACAGTGCTTATGCTTTACCTTATGAATCTAATGTTTCTAGGAACACACTTTGGAAATAAAAATAATTAAATGGAAATAAGTCATCACAAAAGAGTTTAATCATTGCAAACACTCAAATAAGCTATGGCTTTCAAAAATACCTTACATGGAGGGAACAAATTAGGAAGTAATTGTTCATTGTGATAAATTATAATTATCAATAATACAAAGAAATAATATGTTTGATTTTTAACAAACATAGGAGAACTGATATATTCAAAATAATACTCCCTCTTTTGAAGTGTACCTTTAGATGTTTAAATACTCTAATAATACCACGATTGGTCAAAATATGGTTTGAAATCATATTTAGGCTATCCTTTATAGGCATATTGCTTTGAGAATGCTTATATATAGCAAAATGTCTTTTGAAAGTGAATTTTGATTTCTAAAATTCCCATAAGCCATTCAGACTCAAGCTAGATACAAGGATAAATAAATAAATATTTTATTGTTAATATGAGGCAGGTCTATGAAGACGGAGCTACCAAATGATCCTGAAAGTCATTCCAAAGAAGGAATTCCAACAAAAAAATGTGTGAACAGTATAAATATCCCTGCAATAATTCTTTCTTCCATCGTGGTTGTCTTTCTTCACTTAGATACATAGGCCTCGCTACTGTCATCACTTATTTATTCCAGTCACATAAGGAAAGTCAAGTAAATGATTCTAATTATCTTTAAAATAAGGGAAGAGATTAAATTAGATTTCCCAATGCTGACTCCCACTATACATTCTCTCTCTCTCTCCCCCTCCTTCCCTCTCTCTTTCTCTCCTATTCTCCTATTTATCTATTTATATATCTATTTTGATTATTCTGTGTTTGAGCTAGTTCTCATCTGGTAATCTAGATGGTAGGAAGAAAAATAAGAATTCCTGTGGCCTTATGGAGGGATGAGGGTGAAAAAAATGAGTTTGCCTCCAAGATCTATTTTAGAGTAAGAAATTAATACACCAAATGGACTTGGCCTGGTGCCTAATGTTTACTGTTTTCCAGTTGGGTGCAAACATGTCTGTGGATTCTTGGTGATGAGCCAGCTGCTCTGTACTCATTCTGGTTGATTAAAATGATCTCAGGAGAGATTCTGTTCAGAACTGATCACTCTGCTTTTGCCTGCTGGGAAATGGGAACTGCCATGGCTTCTTAAGCTAAATAAAGAAATTATTCTACCCTGGCAAACCTCTTTCAGATATTTCTCAGGGTGGGAAATCCTTTCTGGGCTGTCTCCCGTGCCAAGGAACACCAATCCATGCTTCTACAGGGATGCTTTTCCCAAGCCAGAAAGCAATGAAGTTGATTCCAGTTACAGACAACTAGATCAACCTTGGAGTTTACTTTAAAATCTAGAGATGCTTTACCCAGAAGAAATCTGTGAAACAGAAAACCACATAAGCTCTGTCTTGTTCATTCTTTCAATAAAAATGTGAGGTAATTATGTCAAATAACTTCCACAAAGGAGGAGCAGTGACTTGTCACTGAAATAGAGGTTTATTCTGGATATGGCTATGGATGTGCCTTCTCTGTTCACCATACTTCCTCCAACAACACTATTGTGTACATAAAGCAAAATTTAGTCACCCTTAGGGTATTCCACATAACAGTCATTTCCCTAAGGAACTCATTTTCCAGTAAGAGTGTAAGTATATGCACATGACTGATTGCTGTCTCTCTTGTTCCCGTCTCACTAATGGAGTCTTTTCAAGCGATCAGCGAGCAATAGTAAAAATAATGATGTGATATCCACGCAGCCACCAAAATGTTTGAGTCTTTATTATACCCTAAGAGTTAAGTACAGCAGTGAAAATGGAGTAAAGATTGACATTCCAACTTGCTTTTGGTGGACTGAAACAGACAACAATGAAGCAACCTGATAAAAAAAAATTTATATGACATTGTTGAATTTACATTGCTTCACTTTTTCTGATTTGCAATATACTCTTCTCCCACATTCTCCCTCCCTTTCTCCTTTCCTCCTTCTTTCCTCCCTCCCTCCCTCCTTCCCTTCCTTCCTTCCTCTTATCCTTCTTCCTAACTTCCTAATCCCCTAAATTCCTTTTTTCTGGGTTCCTCTTCTTCTGCCCTTAAATAGAGTGGTACCTCAATGTTCTATCTTCTGCTTATTCCAAACTGATTATCTTTTCATTATTGTGGTTTCAGCATCTCTTATTATCATGCCTCCCACATTTCCATACCTCTTTCCAAAGCTTACTTCTTTATCCTGAGGACCAAATACAAGTGCTCAAGTGCATCTAGATATATCTTTCCTTTCATGTATCCTTGTCCTGGTCCATTTGTTTTGCTACAAGAGAATACCTGAGGCTGGATAATTAATAAAGAAAAAAGTTTATTTGGCTCACAATTCTGCTGGCTGGACTTTGGACATCTGGTGAAAGCCTCAGGCTGAATCTATTCATGGCATAAGGTGAAGGGGGGCTGATGTGTACAGCGATCGCATGGTGTGTGTTTGTGTGTGTGTGTGAGAGAGAGAGGGAGAGAGACAGAGTGAGAGAGAGAAGAGAAAAGGAGAGGAGAGGAGAGGAGAGGAGAGACTCTATTTAACAGCAATCTTAAATAGAGTTTAACAGAAAATGGCAGACGAAATTGTTTTAGGGAAAGGCATGTAAGCAAAAAAGAACTTCAAGGCAGGATTTAAGAGTCCATCATCTCTTGTAGATAGAGGGTATTTCAGGCTGAAAATTAGAACCAGAATTTGATCATAAGAACAGTTGAATTACAAATAGGTCTTAATTTACAGTACCAGAAAGTATCTTATATTAAAGCCAGGGTTTTTTAAAAGTAGAGTTTTTTTTAAGAGCAGAAATGTTGACATTCATGCAAATGACCTTGAGAATCTTGAAGCTCCAAATTTTCTTCTGGGAACTCTCTGAGCCTCCAGAAGAAGCCCACCTTCCACCGGTAGAAGATAGCAGTCTCTCTTTTATTATAAAACATGCTGCGTCTTCATATGAGGTAGCTGTCTCTCAAGTTAATACTTACCCTTCTATAGTTTTACAACTACCTTCCAAGTGACTTCTAGACTACCTGCTCTGGCTTTCTCCATAAAAAAAATGTACAAAAGTACCGTGATAAATGAAGTCCTGGCCCAAGTCCATAATACATAGTTTCAATTGATTCATGGGTACACACTGTCATTTTCCTATTCCCTGAGTGCATAATCAAGAAGGATATACTTGGCAGTATATTGATTTAATGATCTATTGAAGAGCAAAAATGATGAGAAAAGCCTAGAAGCTCCTGAACTTTCCCCTCACACCAGACAAGATAATAAATTAAGACAAGATAATAAATCAAGAGTAAAGTCACACTTTGAGTGTTTAGTGACACCCTCTAAGACATAAAGGATACAGAAGTGGTGGTTACCTGCACGACTTTGTTTAGTTCATCAGTATAATCCTTGCAGTAAAGAAAGAGATCATGAACTACTACAAATTTTACCAAGGGTAACTTCAGTGGTAATTGCTGTGTTGGATGCAGTATCTTTACCAGAAGAAATCGACACAAGCTTTTGGCATGCAGTTATTAATCTGGTAAATGTCTTTTCTTCAGACCGCATTGGTAGGAAGAATCTCTTTTAATGATTAGCAAGATGCATTTAGACTCCTGCTCCAGAACTATATTGATTTTCCACTCTCTATCACAAAATAAATTAAGATGTTCTTTGATCATCAGGACATCCCACAAAATGCCACATTGGTCAACCATATTGTTAACATCATGTTAATTAAATCTGGGAAGTAGCATATGGCAAATACTCTGGCTGCCTTGCTAAGACACATGGGTGACACATCATAGGAAATAAATCCTAAAAAATTTAGAACCTGCCATATTGATGAAGTATCTAGGAGTCTAACACAAGGGGACATGCCCAGGCATCCCTTCCTCAGTAAAAGACAAATCATCTTGCACTTGCATATTGCACTTCCTACATATACAAGTTGTATCTTGCACAGTTCTTGGTAGACTACTTTGAATTTTGGATACAGGACATAACTCCCTTGAAAAGACTACTTCATCTCATTTGTCATATAACTTGGAAGAATGCCAATTTCAAAGTGGGTCCCCCCCCAAAAGAGAAGACTCTAAAATATATTCAAGTTGCCTTTTGAGCACATCTAATGGTGTTACAGATAACCATGACAGGACAGAATGTGGAGTATCTGGAAATCTCCAATAAAATATTTGTAGCACAAACTCTTAAAGTTTGATAGCAGGTCAGGCCATCTGCTTAAGAGTTAATCATCATTCCAAAATAAGCTTCTAGCATAATATTGGGCTCTAGCAGAAACTAAGCGTATGACCAGGAGACATCAAATGACTATGTGACAAGAGATGCATGATGTATTGCTTAATTTTTTTGGCAACTTGATGGGATCATGGAGCTAAACATAATTTCTGGGTTTTTTGAGAGTGTTTCTGGATGAGATACCTCATAGCTGGCAATCTCCCACTGAAATTCCCAAAATGTGGGGGAACTGATCTCTCTCCAAACTGACCATCCTCCGATTCTCAACATTTGAGTCTGATAGTATTTTTCCTACTTTCTTCTGTTGAGACAGACTTTGAATTCAGCAAGGACACATTATCTTAAGGTAGACCCAGTTGTAGCACATCAATTCCCCACAAGACATTCTTGCATCCTTTGCCTTGATAGACTTTGGGAGTGCAGATCATCTCCAACTTAGCCTTGTGGTCTAACCCTGAAGCCTAAGCAGTTTCTAGTCACTGCTTCCTGGCCTATATCCCAGACATAGATTTCTACTGGTCTCCTCAGTTCAGGACACATATCAGGTGCTCTAAGTTTCTTCTTGAGAAAAATGAGGGAAGCCCCCGTTTTTTCCACTCTTGTAATGTGGGGGGAAGGTGTGTTCACAACATATCTGCATTTTTCCAAGAAAATCTTTTCCCTGACCTCTTTTCCCTCTACCCTTTGATATTCATGAAATGCCCACTGGTAAAGGAATTCTAAAACTCTTCCTTTGTAAGTCAGCATAGGTGGTCTAATAGTTCACTTCTGCAAATGTGGGTGATTCTTATGTTTTTGTCCCCCTCCTTACTTTTTAAGACCTCATGCCAAAACCATGACAGGAGGAGTCCCTTATTAACATCCAATGACATCAGTTTTTATTTATTCATTCATATATTTTTTACTAATTGCTTACAAGCACCTGCTTTCTGCACCACGGTAACTGCTCATGACATAAGGATAAAGAAAACAGGTTTTTTGACCTGAAGCAGTTTAGAGTTGAACAAATTATGCCTGAGGACAGGCAGGTGAGGACATGTTTTCCAACGTTCTGCTATTTGGCTAGGCAGAGCCTTTCCTAGGAGGAAATCTGCTCTCTTTTCATGTTGCCTCCTGCATAAAACATCTCCATCTTTGGTGCTTCTGTCCTTTGCTCTGTGTGCCTTCTAAGAAAACCCCTGATACAATCTGGAGGCAATTGATAGCCTCAACACATCCTGTTTAACAACTCATATGGGTGTTAAGTAGTTAGAACTGATCATTCCTCTGTATCTAATATTGTGGTTCACATCTATCTTAATCTTTGGAGTAGTAGACAGAACATTACTGATTGTTAAATGCTCCCCAAGTGAATTTAAAAATGCAGGCAACTTTGAGGCTTATCCATGAAACAGGTGCACACACGTGCACACATACATGCACACATGCATTATCTGAATTAAAATCAGCTCAAGGAATCTAATCTAGCTTCTGTGATAACTAGGAGGAATATCTACTATGGAAATCCACAGAGATGTCATCAATACACTTCAGGCAACATTACTTCATTTTATTTTGTGGGGGCCATTGCTCACATACTCACTCTCTGTCTTCTGCCAGTCCAAAGATAGAAATTTCAAAGTTTGCAAATGTCTCTCTTTTCTGTAATGGGAAAAGGAAATATAAGACTAGTCTTATTCACAAAGAAATAAGAAAATATACTGGGGGACTTCCGGCAAGATGGCGATCGGGCAACCTGGTCTATGAAACCCTCTGCAAAGGAGAACACAGAGGGTCTCTGGCTCTCTCTCTGGGGACTGCGGACCCCAACATCAGCAGCCTGCTCTTCACACGGAGCTCAGCCATTACCACTCCCTGGGGCATCGCAGCGGTCTGGACAGCCACTGCATCCACAGACACAGCAGCCGCTGGC
>NW_007247203.1:103035-105650 GCF_000164805.1 Carlito syrichta
TAAAAAATGGAGCCAGATTTAGTGTTCCTCTCTGGTGTCCCAGCACTGTGAGAGGCTGTGGCAGAAGTGTTGGTTGAATCCAGGACTTTGAGACTAGCCTGGGGCTCATAGCCAAACACTGTCTGAACAAATTAAAAAATTAAAAAACTAAACTAAAATAAAATAAGGTTAATTAAAATAATTAGAAAGATGTAGTGGTTCCTCACAGTCATCCAAGCATTTTGGGAGACTGAGGAGGAGTAACACTTCAGACCAGGAGTGTGAGACTAGTCTGAGACTCATGGAAAACTCTGCCACTACAAAGTAAAAAAATAAAATTGTAAAACAAAGATAAATAAAATAATGTAAAATAAAATAAAAATTAGCCAGACTTGGTGGTTCCTGCATTGCATACCAGGGCTTTGGAAACCTGAGGCAAGAGTAACTCTTGAGGCCAGGTGTTTTAGAGTAGCCTGACTTCATAGCAAAACACTGTTTCTACAGAATAAAAAAATAAAATAGTAAAGCAAAGTAAAATACAATAAAACAAAATATAATACAAAACTATAAGATCCAATAAAATATAATTATTTTTCCTCATAGCAAAACACAGTCTCTACAAATAAAAAAATAAAATAGTAAAGAAATATAAAATGAAATAAGATAGGTATGATAATTAGCCAGACTTAATGGTTCCTGCCTGGCATTCCAGCACATTGCAAGTCTGAGGTGTAAGGATCACTTGAGTCCAGGATTTTGAGACTACTCTGGGCTTCATAGCAAAACCCTGTCTATAGAAAATTAAAAAATAAAATAGTAAAGTAAAATAAAATAAAATGAAATAAAATAAAGTAAGATAAAATAAAATAATTTGCCCGATTTAGTAGTTCCTGCCTCACAACCCAGCATTTTGGGAGGCCAAAGCGGGAGGATCTCTTGAGGCCAGGAGATTGAGACTTGCCTGGGCCTCAGGAAAACCATGTCTCGACTTCTGGCAAGATGGTGACAGGGCAGCCTGGTCTATGAAACCCTCTGCAAAGGAGAATGCAGAGGGTCTCTGGCTCTCTCCTGTGGGCTGTGGACCCCAAAGTTGGCAGCCTGCTCTTCACACAAAGCTCAGCTATTGCCACCACTGGGGCATCGCAGTGGTCTGGACAGCCATTGCAGCTGCAGACACAGCAGTTGCTAGTGCCACCACAGCCTCCGTGGCAGCCATAGTGTATCATACCACCCATGCCTGAGGCGATCCACAACTTCAGTCCTTGAAGCCCCTGCAGGCAAGATCTGCTGGGATCGCTGCCACCTCTGCTGCCACCTTGAGTCCTGCCGGCCGTGGGTCTCCTCCCGTGTGCGCTGAGGCAGGCTTCCATCAGGCCTGGCTCCTATTGTGCCCCACCCGCTCTGGGGCGAGCAGCTGAGCTAGCACCACCTGCTGGTGAATCAAGGTAACAACACCGAAACGGGAGAAATAAGCTTGAAAAAGAGACACGGGCCAGATTTGAGTGGTGAACGGAGGGTGATCTTAACTGTCCATCACAGCAGGCCAGGGGCAAATGACCCTAACTGCGAACTAATTTACCAGCTTGAAAAGAAAGCTAGAAATCAGAACTGAAAGGACATTGGACTTAAACGAAAAGTCTCAGAGTGTACTCGATTGGTTCTGTTAGTTTAATGATTTGATTCTATTCCTATCATTTTGTTCCTTTTTTTCTCTTTCTTTTCTTCTCTTTTCTCTTCTCTGTAAACCATATCTTTGTATAGAGGAACAGCACACCAATAAGGTGGTTGGTTAGCATGTATGTTAGCATCATTGTATGCTTTATTTTTTTTGTATGGGAGATGGTTAGTCTGTAGCCATGGTCTATTGTTTTTATTTGTTTGAGTTTAGGTCTCTCTCTCCATTTGTTGATACACTCGTCTGTTTTCCCACTTACTCCTCTCTGTCTCCACTCCCCTCTTCCCGGCACTGTCTGCTCCATTCTCTTCCCTCTGCTAACCACATTTTATTTCAGGGAGTAAACTTACAGCCCCACTGCATGGACAGATTCCAAGGCAGTGGGAAGTGGGTTTCAGATTATCCATACACTTCTTGGCGAATACCAGGACCTGCAAATAGACTTTGAATCACTGCTCCCCCTTAAGGAAATCTCAAAACTGCAAAAAGGACCACCCCCAACCTACAGTGCAACTCCAGAATTGAGCAAAGTAAGAGTACATACATAAAGAATAGGAGATTGAACAAACTGAAGTAAAACCATCCTCTCTACCCCTGAATAAAAGAATTGAAGAAGACAATGACGTGGAGGAAAGGAAAAAGCCAGGAGGGGGAAAAAAACGCATAAATGAAGAAAAACCAAAAGAAGAATATAGGTCTCACACAGACCCCTGGGAGATTAGACACTGAGAAAACAGATTCCGGAACACAAACAATGAAGAGCCCCCAGAATGAATGGTCACATGCAACAAATCCAGACGTCAAGACATTAATAGAGAGAATTAAAAAAATTGAGGAGAGACAAGAAGAAAATAGAAAGGAGCTGATGTCAGAAATAACAGCAGTAAAGAATACTGTGATAGAAATAAATAACAAACTAATAAGCATGGAAAGCAGAATTAGCCAAGCAGAGGAAAGAATC
>NW_007247203.1:105976-204924 GCF_000164805.1 Carlito syrichta
CGCTAGGAGAGCTTGGAGCCCTATCTTCAAAGTTCTAAAAGATAAACAATTTCAACCAAGAATAAACTACCCAGTCAAGCTAAGCTTCATCAGTGAGGGAGAATTGAAATCTTTCCCAGATATCCAATCCCTAAGAACCTATGATGCCACAAGACCACCTCTACAAGAAACACTTAAGAAAGGTTTGAACACAGAAGAAAAGGAAAAAAGAACAACAGTGTTATTCCCAAGAGTACAGGCAAAAGATTAAAAACACACATGATCCAGCTCTAAAACCACAAGAAAGACAATACACAAACAGGAAGAACAGCAACTCTGTAAGAACATTATGATGGGGATCAACTCTCACATTTCAATAATTAGTTTGAATGTGAATGGACTAAATGCTCCACTGAAAAATATAGAATGACAAAATGGATAAAAAATATCACCAGGCAACAATCTATTACCTTCAAGAGACTAACCTGACTAGAAAGGACACTCACAGACTCAAAGTAAGAGGATGGGAAACAAATTTTCAGGTGAATGGAGCACAAAAGAAAGGAGGAGTCATGATCTACCTCAGACAAAATGCCCTTTGTCGTTATGCCACACATGACTATGTTTATGGCTTTGTTATTTGTCATTTTTTGTGTTTATAAGTAGCACCTCATGCCTGCTTGTCAACATTCATTTATTCATTCCCCGAACATCGCTGAGTGTTTGCATTAGAGATACAAGGCTGAATCTAATGTGGTCCCTGCCCTTCCTTAAGACTTAACACCCTTTACTTGTACATACCTCTATGTGCAAGTAGGCTTATTTGATCCTTGGGGACCATTGGCACAAGTGGGCTTATTTGATACCTAGGGACTCTGTCATATCTCTTTGAAGGCCCGCCCCTAATATTTGTGTATCAGAGTGAGAAACCAGATGGAAGCCCATATACCATATATCTAAACATTTTAAAATTATACATTAAGCTATTGAACCACTAAATAAAATATGCTCTTTCTACCTTGTGAAATATATTTTTAGAACAATAAAATTAATAAATACATGCTAAGCTATGGGTTCTCTGTGACTGAAAGCAGCTATCAAAGATGACTGGATTCAATTAGTTTTTGAATTATGGTTTGTACCCTTGCTAATGTCAAAGAAAGACAGGAGGATAATAAGACAATAACTCATAAATTATTTTCTATTTATTCCATTATCTTTATTTTTCTTGCCTTCATTTTAGCAAAATCAGTATGTCATTGTAATCAAGATTTTTGGATAATGTGTGTTCTTTTAAAGGGAGTGATCTAAAGTAATAAAAGTTAAAGGTAAATGTAAAAATATAATGAGAGTATTTTTATAAAAGTATAAAGTATTTATTGACAATAAATACAAGTAAAACATTATTATTTTGTCTTAAAATGCTACTAATTTCTTAAAATAATAAAATCTGAATAGTAAATGCTAGGATTGTAAATATTATTTTTAAAACTTGAAACTTAGTTTCTGCTTACAAATTTTAATTACATACCACTAAATATTTTAAGAAACATTTCCACTTTTAATGTTCAAGATTCATCTATCTGCAATGTATTACTATAAATTTCCACACATTACATTTGGTTCTGCATGTCTATAAACTTGAAAGTAGCATAAATTATTTAATATTATAAAATGTTTCTCAACTACCATATTCAACATTTGTAATATTTTGCCAATTATTTGTTATCTCCACATAAACATATGGAGAAGTAAGAGAGGGACACTCAGCACTACCAGAGTGCAAAAGTTGATGTGTTCATGCTGTCTGAGAAAAAGGAATCCATGGATTAATTTGTACTAAGTGCTTTTGCCACTTGAATCCACCTGTGTTCTGAACTCCTGTCTTTCTTTGACATTAGTAAGGGCACAAAACACAATTCTTCTTAGCACTGGACGAGATCACCTTTTGTTTTGAGGACATAAGGCAGGAAAAGTAAAATGCATTTCTCTGGGACCTGAAGGATTTGGTCATGAACATGGTTATTTAGGGTTACAGGTCATTTTTGAGCCAATGCTGAGCATCATAACTTGAATGACAGAGATGCCCGTGTGTACTCGTGTAAACTTAAACTTCCTTTTTAATGTTTGTCATATGTCTCTATAGCACAAGGCAAGAGCCTCTGTTGTCCAGATGCAAGAGTGGTCACATCTTTGTCTACTCAGAGCCTATCAGAGTCCCTAGTCTGACCAAAAAAAGTATTAGAATATTTGTACTCATCTGATTGCAATTCAAACTGACAGCAAAATAAGGCAGAGTATTGACTTAGAAAACAAAAAGTCTGAAGTTACAACCAAATTCAAATTTTCAAATGACATTGAAAGGACACTGTCTCTAAGTTTTCTTTCTTCTGCATTGAGTTCATTTTCATGAAGTGTCAAAGATAACCCACTAACTTACATCCTCCAGACTTATATACTACTATGCTAGCAACTCCAAGAGCAGAGGAGTATCAAAGCTTATGTTCCTTGGAGCTAATCTGGTTGACTTCGGTTTTGTGCCCATCTCCAGCATGGTCTTGGGCTGTATTGCTTCCAGATGATTTGTGAGCTAGATGGCTAAGCCACTCCTCCAAGTTAAGGCTCAGTGGTCAGTACCATCTAAACTATACAGAAAATGTGAGAGGAGAGGTTCTCCAAGGAAAATTGAGGTGCTATAACGAGACAGAAAAGATGCTAGACAAGCAATACAAGAATTGCCCATTCTTTCAAAAGTGTTCAAAAATGTTTGTGGAGTAAATATATGTTCAAGACCATATTGTCATCTAGTCAGAGAAAATATGAAAATAAATAATGGCAGCTCACCGTGATATGATTTTTAATGAAAGCTTGTACAAAGTACAGTGGAGACTTGACGAGAAAAGTGAAGAGTCTTCCCAAAAAAGTATGGCAAAGAATGGGGAGGAAGATCAGATATACTGAGTCTAGACAATGAATATCTTTCACATCATCCAAAACTTATTACCTGCTCTACTGATCAAAGGAAATCCTTTCCTTTTTTCTTTTTTGTGGCTGTTCTTACTGAAATTCATGGACTCTCTTGCTCTAGTTTGGACTAACGATGTTCTTAGGTCCACTCTACAACTGCCTTTCTGAGCTTTTTGTTGCTGGGTTTCTAGGCTAGCTCCGCCACTTCTTTATCCTGTGTATTTCTCTCATTTGAATCCACCTCCTCCATTTTGCTTCACTACAAACTTAAGTAATTCTTTAGAAATCGTGTATGGTATGTTAACATCTTGAGTCTCTGCTTATCTGAACATGTGTTGTTGCCTCACCTGTGATTTTGGCTTGTCTTTGTATACAAATATGGGTTCAAATCATCTTCAGAATTTTGAATGGATTTTTTTCACTGATTCTAATATCCAGTATTATTCATAAGTCTAAAGTTGGTATGATTCTTCCTCCCTGTAAGTACTGAAATATTTGTTCTTCTTATCATTTGGAAGCTTTTATAGTCTTTTCTTTTTCTTTGTGAAGTGTATTTGTATTTGACATGAAACATGTTTAATATGCTAATTCTTAATTCATTAATATGGAATCCCTGTATGATACTTTTTATATTTCACACTTTTGTGTATATCTGATTGATTTCTCTGTTAGATTAGCTTAGATGGGTTTAAAATTTTTTTTTATCTGATTATTGATATGTGGGGTACAAATAAGGACTATAATTGCACACTTTAGGTACTGACATTTTACTATGATGTGCTTAGATGTGAGTGTTTTTTCAATAATGTCACTCAACGCTTGACTGACCCTTTCAATTATGAAAGATTTGATTAGAATCTATTTAGATTAGGGAAATTTGATTATATTATTTTTGATAATGTAATCACGTCCATTTTCTCTGTTTTCTCTTCCTGGTGTCTATAAGCCAAATACTGAATGTCTTAGATAGTTCTATGTCACTTTGTTTCTCTCATATTTTTCTTCTCTTTTCTTTGTGTTCTACTTCAAAAAATTGGTATGGCTTCATGTTCCACTTCTTTTAAATTTTATTTTATCTTGGTCAGCATATTTTTAGTTTACAAAGTTCTCTTTTTCTTATTCTTTCCCCTTTTAATAGTACACAGTTTTTCTTTTGGAAATGTAATATAATTTCAAACCTCTCTGAGGGAATTGAATTGTTTAAGCTGTTCCTTAGAGTATTTCTGTTTCCTCAATAACTCCTTTGTTCAAGCTTTCTTTTTTCTTGGTGTTTTTAGGTTTTTACCACATGTTACAGGATCCTTATTTGTTTGATAATGTTTAAGAACTAGGAAGTGAGGAATTGGGAGTTCTGGTTATGCTAGTGAGAATGGTCTACAGACAGATTTGCCTTTAGGATGAGCAAGAGAGAAATGCCCTCTAACTAGTAGTTTGTCACAATAAAGAGACTTTACTCTGGGTGAAAACTTTCATTTCTGCAGAGTTTTTTAAAAGTTTTTTCCCCCATTTATTTGGATGAACAGTGTCATGTACTTGCTTAATATGATTGGGGCTGAGCTAACTCCTTGCCACCTCTGTGTGCGGAGATAGGGGAGGGAGACACGGGCATAGTTCTTTTCCTGTTAGACTCTTAGTAAACCTAACGGTCTTCCTGTTTTTGGCCTACTTCTCACTTTTTAAAAAAGTATTATTTGGAAAGCTGCCTGAATTTAAATTTCTCACTCTTAATCTTTTTGCATGCTGGACCGAGGCTGAATTTCTAGACATCCTCCTCCATCAAAGCCTTCTCCAGAATATTCTGGGAGTAATGCTTTCTCCAACAAATTCTATCAGTCAAAATCCTTCCTTCACTTTCTGTCTTTCAAAAATTTGTTAAAATCTCAAATACACTCCTGCCTCCTCTCTCAATCTCTATATTACTATGAGATTATTATTGTTTTATTCTTTTACTACAATCTCAGTGGAGTCTTTGGTGGAGGAGATTAAAAGACTCATGTATTCAGTTATTATCATGAAGCTTCTGTTACTTTTGCAACAGTAATGGCAATTTTTATAACTAGTTAAATAATAGGAAAAGGGTTTAAGAAATGTTAGCATACAAATAAAAACTACTATTAAAACAGTATATTCACTCAAACAAGTAAAGATCCTATAACATGTGGCAAAAACCTATAAACACCAAGAAAAAAGAAAGCTTGAACAGAGGAGTTATTGAGGAAACAGAAATACTCTAAGGAACAGTTTAAACAACTCAATTCCCTCAGAGAGGTTTGAAATTATTTTACATTTCCAAAAAAAAAAACTGTGTACTATTAAAAAAGGAAAGAATAAGAAAAAGAGAACCTTAGAAACTAAAAGTATGCACCAATACGATATATAGCTAAAGTTCTCATTTTTATAGTTAAGATGACAGTATTAGAAAGACATGTGAATGAAGTTATCTTTCTATAGAGATCATGAATTTGAAGACATGTTCACTTGTTTCTGCACATGATCAGGAGCACATTCACTGTCAAATCAGTAGTTAAGGAGAAGGGTGCCATTTGTGGCTATATGAGACTGGAGCTTACTGCTTATCTCAAGATTAAGTCACTTTGGCCTCCAAGCCACTGAACAGAATGAATTTGTTGATGACTTTTCTTGATCTAGAACTACAATCATTTGAATGCTTTTGTCTCCTATAAATTCATATGCTGAAATCCTAACTGCCAAGATAATGGTAGAAGATGTGACCGAAAGTTGAAATCAGGAGGCAGGATAGGCATCATTGAGATAAGAGTTGGTCAAGGTCTTGAAGGAGGTGACCTTCAAGAATTGTTTAGGTCATTAGGTCAGAAACTTCATAAAATGAATTAATGACCTTATAAAAGAGGCTTACAGGAGCTTGTTTGTCCCTTTTACCATGTGAGGACTGGGTCTCACAGCCTCCGAAACTATGAGAAATAAATCCTTTTGTTATAGCTACCTTGTTTATGTTATTTTGTTATAGCAGCCTGAATGAACTAACAGATCACGGAGAAAGAAATGGAGAAAACTGACTCTTCTCTTCTTGGTATATTTTTGACACATTTATTCTAGACTGAGTTTATGGAATCTATCCACTATGAGTTTATGGAATCTATCTACTATGATATTGCTGGGGATACAAGAAGAATGGGTACCAGAACTCCTCAAATGCTGGAAGATTGTCTCCAATTCTCCATAGAAAATAAAAAAATCAATTAGCACAGTTTAATTTGACTAAGATGTTCATGTATAAAGTAAAAAGATTAATAGTCCCATATAAATTATTTTCAGATTACCAGCTTTGAGGATAAATAAGAGAAAAGGCTAAAATTGTCACTGTGCTGAGTTTCTGCACAACGCAATGTACAACTATGAAAGCAAAGAATCTGTTACAATTGTACTCAATCTGGCTTCCCATAGCAAAGCATTTTCAACATTATTGCTTACATGCCTTCAAAATAAATTGTGGAGCAAAGTATAGTAAAAAAAGGAAACGTTTCTATTATATACATAATTGAACTAACTTTTATAGGCCCTGATTTTAAGTTTCTTTCTAGGTTAGTTATAATTGAAACATGTTAGCCTTTCCTTTGAATAGTTCATCAAATTTTATGCACTCATTGAAAGTGGGAAAGAAGCAAGTAAAGTAAGACTTTGATCAGAAAAATCATACTTTCAGTCAAAAAAATGGAGATGGGCATACCCCAATACTTTTTTTGCTACTTTACTACATGGTTAATAAAAAAAGTACAAAGTCTGAAGACAGGTTTAGGCTCTGGGCTCTGATACTTTCCAATGACATGACTTTTGACAAGTTACTAAAACTTTTTATTTTATATATATTCACAGTTAACATGATTGTTGAGGGTTTAATGAATAAGGTATATACATTGTGATTAATGTTTTAAAATTCTCTTTCTGAGTAGACCAATGATTATTCAAATGACCAAAATGTCATGATTCCACAAACAAAATTATGCTTTGATGCATCTTTTCTCAGATGATTGCTCATATTTTCATTTTAAAAATTACAAATGGAGTACAAACTATGTTCCATGGACTGTTCTATATGCTTGAGACACTTAATAAACACAAATATCTACCCTTATGCATAGAGTCTAGCAGGGTAGATGAACAGTAACTGGTAGATAAAATATGTAAATAAAATACCTAATACATTAGACTGTCACAAATGTTATGAGAAAAGTAAAAAGGTCAGGATAAGAAGGACCAAGAGTGTGGAGATAGCAAGTGGCTGAAAGTTGAAATCAGGTGGCAGGATAGGCATCATTGAGAAGAGAGTTGGTCAATGTCCTGAATGAGGTGACCTAGTTAGCCATGGGACTATCTAGGGGAATGAGCATTCCAAGAAGATAGAGAAGTTAATGACCGATGGGTAAAGGATGAAGCTAAAAAAAAGTATATAAACATTTCTGGAGACAAATACAAATGGAATATGACATGTCAAAAACTATGGAATCAGCAAAAGCAGTTTTAAGAGGGAAGTTTATAGCAATAAACACCTATATCAAAAAAGTAGAAAGATCTCAATTAAACAACTTAGCATTTCATCTCTATGAACCAGAAAAGCAAGAACAAACTAAAACCAAATTTATTAGATGAAAAGAAAAAATTAAGATAAGAGCAGAAATAAACAAAATAGAGAGTAAAAATCAATACAGATGATCAACATAATGAAGAAAGGTTTTTTTGAAAGATAGACAAAATTTTAGCTAGACAAACTAAGAATAAAAAAAGACATGATTCAAATAAGTAAAATCAATGATACAAAGGAAACAGTAAAATTGATACCAGAAATACAAAGGATCATTAAGGACTATTATGAGCAACTATATGACAAATTGAAAAGCCTAGAAGAAATGGATAAATTCCTGGACATACACAAACTAACAAGATTGAATAAAAAATGAATAGAATACTTGAATAAAAAAATAATTGATGTGATTGAATCTGTAATAAAAAGCCTCCCACCAAAGAGAAGCACAGGATCTAATGGCTTCATTTCTAAATTCTACCAAGCATTTAAAGATCTAGTACCAGGCCCAGCTCGGTGGCTCAGTCTGTAATCTCAGTACTTTGGGAGGCCGAGGTGAGTGGATTGCCTGAGCCCATGGGTTCGAGACCTGCCTGGGCAACTTGCAAGACCTCATCTCTACAATAAATAAATTTAAAAAATAGCCAGGCTTGATAGTGCATGCCTGTAGTTCCAGCTACTTGGAAGACTGAGGCAGAAGGCTCACTGAAGCCCAGCAGGTCGAAGCTGCAGTGGCTGTTCCCAGCTACTGCACTCCAGTCTGGGTGACAGAGTAAGACTCTAACTCAAAAAATAAATAAATAAATAAAGATCTAATACCAAATACTCACAATCTATTCAAAAAAATTGAAAGGGAAGGAATTTTCCAAATTCATTATATGAGACCAACATTACCCTGATACCAAAACAAAACGAGGGCGTAACAGCCACAACAAAACTACAAGCCAATGTTCTTGATGAACATAATACAAAAATCCTCAACAGAATACTAGAAAACTGAATTCTGCAGCACACTAAAAAGATTATTCAAATGATCAAGTAGAAGTCATCCCAAGGATAAAAAAGAGGTAAACATATGCAAACCAAAAATTATGATCCATCACATTAACAGAATCATGGGTAAAAATCATGTGATTGTTACAATAGACATAGAAAAAGCATTTGATAAAACTCAGCACCCTTTAAAGATAAAAGCCCCTCAATAGGTTTAGAAGGAACATGCCTCAAACACAATAAAGGCCATATCTGACAAACCCATAATTAACATCATAATATACAAAGAAAAATTGAAAGCTTTTTCTCTAAGATCTGGTCCTAAGCAAAGATATTCACTTTCACCACTTCTATTCAGTGTTGTTCTAGAAGTCTTATACAGAGCAACTGGGCAAGAAAAACAATAAAGAACACCAAATTGGAAAATAAAAATCCCTGTTTGCAGATGACACAACCTTAAATACACAAAAACCTAAAGACTTCACTAAAAAAACCTCTTAGAACTGATAAATGTTGTAAAGTTGTAGTATGCAAAATTAATATGCAAAATCATTCGCATTTTTATAGATCAAATTATTTTATAAAGAATTCAAGAGAACAATTTCACTTATAATAGCTAGAAAGCAAGGACTAAATTGAACGAAGGGGGTGAATAATATCTACAATAATCACTATAAAACATTGATGAAGAAGAGCGAGAAACAGATAAATGGAAAACTATCCTGTGTTCATGGATTGAAAAAATTACTATTGTTTAAATGTCCATACTACCCAAAGAGATCTACAGATTCACTGTGATCACTTAAAACACCAATGACATTCTTCACAGAGACAATAAAAACAATCCTAAAATGTGTATAAAACCATAAAAGATCCCAAATAGTCAAAACAATCTGAACAAAAGAACAAAAAACAAAGCTGGTGGCATCACACTACCCGACTTCAATATATACCACAGAGCAATAGTAAACAAAACAGCATGGTACTGGCATAAAAACAAATACATAGGCCAACGGAACAGACTAGAGAACTCAGAAATATGTCTACTCATAAACAACCAGCTGATTTCCAAAGTGCCAAGAACACACATTGAGGAATGGACAGTGTCTTAAGTAAATGGTGCTGGGAAAACAGATATCCACATGCAGGAAAATTAAATGAGATCCCTATCTCTCAACATACTCAGAAAAATGGATTGAAGATTTAAATGTACACGTATGTTTGTTGCAGCTCTATTCACAATAGCAAAAACATGGAACTAATTATGCTGTCCATTGAAGCTAGACTGGATTTTAAAAATGTGGTACATATACACAATGGAATATTATGCTGCCATAAAGAAGGACAAACATATGAACTTTAAATCCATTCAAGATGCTGCAAAGATTGACTCTAACTCCATTCAAGTTGCTGCAGAGTTGATCATACTCAGTGATCTATCACAGAAAGAACAGAGTATCATATGCTCTCATTCATAAGCAGAATTCGAACAATTAAAATACTTTAAGAAAGGGATTGGCAATAGTGGCAAACTGTCAGGGGAGAGAGGGTGGGATTAGCAGTTGAGGCAAACTGCTGTGGGAGGGAGGGGCATACCTCATCAACAAGGGTACCTGCATAATCAATATTTGTATAACTAACCCTGAATTGTACCCCACATCTTAAAAATAAAAAGATAAAATAAAATAAAATATTAAAAAAAAAGAATTAAAAGACACTTAATGTATAACCTGGAACTATGAAACTGCTAGCATAAAACACATGGGACACACTTTATAATATTGATATGGGCAAACATTTTTTAGATGGAATCTTAAAAGCATAGGAACAAAAGGAAAACTAAGTGAAAGTATTTCAAGTAAAAAGCTTCTGCACAGCAAAGGAAATAGCAGAGTGAAGAGACAGCCTATAGAATGAATGGTTAATCTATCTGACAAAGAGTTAATATCCAGTATATTTAAGGAACTCAACTCGATACAAAAAGCAAATAATCCAATTTTTTTAATGGGCAAAAGACCTGAATAAACATTTCTCAATTAAAGTCATACAAAAGGCCAAGTGTATGAAAAAAATACTCAACATCACTAATCATCAGAAAAATGCAGATCAAAACTATAGTGAACTGTCACCTCATCTCAGTTAGAATGACAATTATCAGAAAGACAAAAAATAATACATCGAGGAAAAAGTGTACTCTTATATACTATTGGTAGGGATACAAATTAGTGCAGTCATTATGGAAAACAGTGTGATGGTTTCTCAAAACAATTCTCAAAAAATTAAAAATTGGATAACTGAGAAACCATTATAAAAAAGAAAGAGAGAGAGAGGAAGGGAGCCATTTGTACAAAGGTGGGAACTGTTATATTTCACAAAGAGGTTAGGAAACTGGACTTGATCATACAACTAATGTGTCGAAACTGGGATACAAAGACAATTTGTCTGGTTTCGGGACTGGTGTTCCAATCTCCTCAACATGTTACCTTATGGATTTATAACAGACATTTGTTGAATGAACGAGTACATTCACTACAAACTACCTCTACCAGTGTTGTGGAAAATAGAGTTAGGGGATGGATATAGAGTGCAAGGAGACAAGAGGGGGTTATGGGGAATCAGCCAAGAGGCCAGATCATCATTTTTTAGTTTTTAAATCTGCTTCTGACAAAGAAGCCTTACGAGAGATGCTGCCTTAAGGCAAACACACCAAGGCAGCACAGCCCTGAGGAGATTTAGGTTTCCTGCTCCAACAAGCCCTGCATTTAGATTGTCAGCAAAAACATTGTAAGTGTGTAAATAATTCTGTGGTGGAAACCACATCCACCACACTTTGCCTGTGCCAGGGCAGACAGCCAGAGTCTCTAGTGATTAAATTGTGGCTATAGGATTTATTCTCGCCAAGGAGATGTAAACAAGAGCGGTATGTGCCTTTCAGTTCAAAGTGGGAAAGAGTGGAAAGTCTTCTCTCGGTTCTCTTCTCTTGCTAAACTACCATGGAAGCCACGTGATCCAGAGGGCATAGGCATAGGATGGAGAAGGACTAAGTCCACCCTAATCCACGACATGAGCAAGAAAGCAGTGTTTGCTGAGTTTGGCTGCTGGGATTTAAATTTGTGTGTGTGCGTTTACATCATATAGTATGGATCACGTAGATTAATACACATTCCAAAATTACATAAAGAAAAGGAATAGGTTAGAACTGTGTTAAGAGAGTGTAAGAAAATACCTGGAAAAGGTTTCCTGGGAGAGTAGGCACAGAACTGTGTTTTCCAGGAGGGCCAGTCTATGGATTGAAAGAGAGATGAGGGGAGATTAAAACGTGTAATATTTGGAATGAGTGGCATGATACGTGCATTGTCCTATTTCGTTCATAGCCATAGACCAGGATTATGACAGACTATATGAAACAATAGACTGACTTCAGCTCATATGAAATTGAGAGCATTTATGCACTGTGTCAAAAAAATCCCTAGATTCATTGTCTTTTATTTGCACTATCTTTTAAAGGATTTTTGGTGAAAGATAGGAATAGAATATTATTAAAGAGATCAAGAACCATGAGCAAAAAAAAAAATACTTAAAATTTAATACTAATATCCGAAGAGAAAATAACTTGCAAATTTACTTTTTGTATTCTTATCATTATTTTATCATTATTTACTTATTTATTTTAACAAGTTCTACCTCCTTTATAAATCATAATGATTATGTATTAATCATGAGGTTTAAAATATTCTACATATAAGTTTGAATTTCTCACACTTTAATTTCATGGCAGAAACCCAGGCTCAGTCAGCAATTACATTTGCTAATATTTTAAATAGAGCCATTGAATTTACCTTAACAGATAATTTTCTTCCAGAGTAAGAGGTTAAGTAAAGCATTGTGGTGATTTTTAATTTTCTAAAATACACAAGTATAGGCTCTTAGCAAGTTAAGGGAAATGTTGGTAAAACACATTAGATTCTTCCAAATTACTTTTGTTTTATTTCCAAAGATGTATCTTTTGTTGCAGCCATTATCTGAGGTTGTCATCATATGGAATAACCACTTTTCTTCTCATGTGGCACCAAATGACAGTAACTCCTTATCCGTATTCAGAAGTCTCTTTTTTCACTGTACTTGGAATCCTTTAACTTAATTGATCTGCACCATACGAATAGCATGTTGGGCCCGAGTGGTCTCATGCCACTCATAGCAAGAGCTGTGCTTCCACCTTTCTAAGCAAAATGCATATATGTGGGTGATAATAGACTGTTTTCTATTAGTTTCACGTTTGAGTTTTCCATTAAGCAAAGTGTACCTCGATTGTACAAAGTGCATCAATATGACTCATTTATTTAGTGTTTGCTTTGTGCCAGATAATAACGGTTACTCCTTATAACCCTATGAGGGTACTATTATTAAAATTATTTTACAGATTAAGAAAAAAAGAAGCTTTGAAGAAATTTGCCAAAATCACAGAACAGGCAAGCAAAAGAGGCAGGAATTTAAACCATACAATCTGTTTCTACTGCCTCTACTCAACTCTTATAGTATTCTGGTCCTATAAACAATTAGAATAATTCAAGGCAGTTAAATCCATTACTTTCAGCTCTTGTGTTAAGGACCATTCTACTACAATGCATGAAATATCTGACCTTGAGGTAGTGCCAGGCCAAAAAACCATAGCTCTTCCATGGTATTTGCAGGACTAATCATTTTCAAATGCAAATATGTGAGGCTTTCTAAAACATAAATTCAAGCCAACTTGCAGAAGTGCACCTGATGAAATGCTATTTGTATGTATTTTGGTGGATTGGAATTTTTTATTAAATGATGGCAACAACTGTCACTCTTCAAGTCAATTTGATGTCTACCTAAAGTGATAGTGTGAACTTGTGAATTAACCACTTGAACTTGGATATAAATGACCACATCGTATATGTCAAAATCCTTGTTCTATGTCTGTAGACATAGCTTATTTCCAAATCACGTGGGTATTTATTTAAAACTTAGAGGATAACTAAGACCTATTCTTGATCCTTCCTGTGTCTCACATGATAATGTGGACTGAGTATGAATCCTGTAAGCATTTTCAGGCTTGATATAGCAGGATATACACTTCAGAGGGGGATTAACATCCAGGAACTGCTCCCTCTGGTTCTAAGAACTAGCAATGGTTAGGATATTCTGGTTTCTAGGAGAAAAGGCTGTTTAAATTATGCTTCATAGGCAAAGCCTTGGGATGTTTGCATTACAGGCACTATATAATAGAAATGGAATTGGACTGGCAAGCCTCTCAGGAAAACCAAGGAGCACAACTGTCTTTGCATAATGCCACATTGAACTCAACAAGAGCAGAGAGGCTCAGGCACTCTCAGTCTAATTCCTTTACAGCTCTGCATGAAACTGCCTTCTCTGATAGACAAATAGAAGAGAAGCTGAAATCCTGCTTTCCAGTTTCCAAAAAGCTTTGTGCCAGTGGCTGTGATCTCAAGCCATTAACTTTAAATCAACAGGACAGAAGAGCTATGATGCAAATGAGCTTACTGAAAAGTGCAGGGATAATAGTGCTCATTTGAAGTCCACATTTGAATGGCAGTTATTGTTTAATTGGGAATTGTATGCAAAAAAGGAAAATAGAATTGATATTTTTGTATAATAATGACTTGCTAAAAAGCAGTGGGCCAATGCCAATTAGCTCTTCATTCCCTCTAAAACCATTTTCTCTTTAAAGAGATGTTTTCAGATTATCTCTCTTTCTCCATCTCTTTCTGAGAAGCAGGCTAGTCATAAAACAACAAATGTGAAAATCATTTACTAAGTACAAAGAAAAACCTATAAGTATTTCATGGCTTTGAGCTGGCAAGGGAAAAATAGAATTTATACTCTTCTTCAACTGTTAATTCTTAATTTTCTCTGTAATAAAGTTAGAATGAGCGATGCAGAAAGGAAGCAGCCTGCATAACAATAACAGGCTTTCAGACAGTGGTTACAGTCCTTCTTCACAAGATCTTTCCAGAGAACATGTACAACAAAAAAGCAACATGACCTAATAGAGAATAGCTTCAAAATTCATGCTTAGTACTCATCTATAAAACAGTAACTCAATGAGTATTTCTTAATAATTGAGAGAAGTCCAGTAAGTTATTTATAGAATTTTAAAAATTCATTAATGTAGTGTATTAGGAATTTAAATAAGATAAATTATATGATCAATTGATAGCCAGTA
The DNA here is from genome assembly GCF_000164805.1 of Carlito syrichta. Taxonomy (NCBI): domain Eukaryota; kingdom Metazoa; phylum Chordata; class Mammalia; order Primates; family Tarsiidae; genus Carlito; species Carlito syrichta. The sequence goes on from NW_007247203.1 coordinate 120,691, forward strand.
GAAATTTAATTTTAAAAGCCCATGTTTCTAATTCAAAATTTTAGAAAATGAATACTTTTTTAACTTGGAAAAGTAGCTGTGTTCTAAAACAGCAGCTACATTGCTCTCAATGGGAAAATACCATTAATTTCAGAAACAAATTAAGGATGCTCACTACAAGTCACATCCTTTTACCTTATCATAGCAGTTCTGGACAATGTAATGCAAATGAAACAGAAATAACAAGAATGGGTATTAGAATGGAGAAGATTATTATTTATACTCTAAATACATTTTATCATATAATAAGTATAGATTATTTAGCAAATCCAAGAAAATCTACTATTCAATAAAAATGCTATCCAAATGAAAATTATAGATGGCCAATATTTTGGACTGAGCTTCTACACGATGCCCAACAGTCCAGACCAAACCAGACTAGAATCACATGTGCTGGGTGCCACCTAATCAGACTGAACTTTAAAACAAGCTATTCCTGAAAAGCAACAAAACAAAACAGGAGATTCACAGCAGTGAGAAGTGCCCCATTTACCTGAGCAGGTATGATAAGGAAACCCTCCTTGTTTTAACCCTATAAGGAGAGTAACTTTGTAACAACCAATCTGCTTTCCGCTCCTTGCTTCTGCTTTCCTCTGGTGCTCCCTCTCTTATATGGATGAGATGCCTGATTCATGAATCATGAATCACTACTAAAAACCAATTTGATCTTTAAATAGAATTTGTTGAAATTTTGTTTTTTAGCACTACAAAAAATTATTGAAGGCTCTAGTCAATGTATTCTCCTCCTGTCAAAGAACACCCTCACCTTTCCCTCAGAAGGGCTGAAAGGGGCCTCACTCAGAACAGATGCCATCGGGGTGAGCTTCCACACACTAATAACAGCGCGTCTGTCAACACATGCACAACCTTAGTACCTGGCTAACGGAGGTACTACTCTTGCCCTTACCCATGGCCTATCTCTTCCCTTGTGCACTGGCTCTTATCCCCTCTCACCTAGTTAAGAACACCACTCTTGCACTTATCCACACCCTCACATGATCATATTTGCCTTCTCTGCTGGACCACTCCTATTAGGATTCAAACTCTCTGCATTATCTTCCATCTGAAAAAGCCATTCCTTGACCTGACACCCCTTCCAACTACTGCATACACTGCTTAGCTCCCTTATCCAGCAAAAATTCTTTAGAAGTTAGTAACCTTTTGCTCTTTTTGACCTCCCATTCTTCCTTGAACCCATGCCTGTCAAGCTTGTCACCCTATCATTTCACTAAAATTACTCTTGCCAAGGTCACAAATGTCCCCTGCAATGCTGCATATTAGGGTCACTTCTCAGTCTGAGTCTTCTTCCACTCATCAACAGCATTTGACTTTGGTCATTACTTCCTCTAAAATAATTTCTTCAATAGGCGATGTGATACCATTTGCCTTGGTTCTTTTGGAAGATATCACTAGCTGTATTTTTTAACTCTTTTTTGCTGGGTGTTCCACACCTTCCTCTCCTCCAAATATCGGAGTGTCTCAGGAATCAGTCCTATGACCTCTTTTCTACGCATGTCAAATAGTCAAACATCTCAATGCTGATCACTCTCAAATTTACCATATCCCATCATTCTAAGACACACTAATTTTCCTATCTGATTGTATCTGAAATTGAGCTATGTCTTACAATTGATGCCATTTTATAATTTTACCATCCAGTCAGGTGTCATAAAGATTTGCTCTTACCTGCATAAATATATAGCACAAAATAAAAATCTTTAATTGTTTGTATTATCAATCATTCAGTTGAGTCACGTGCTATTACGCACATGGCGCCTCACAGTAAACAATGTGATTTAACGAAGAGAAATCGCCCAATTCTTTGGAAGAGATGAAAGATGTTTTAAGAAAGAGGATCTGGTGTGACTTATCCATGTGTCCCACAGGAACATCATTACACGCTCAAGCATCAATTGTCAGAAACTTTGAACAGAACTGCTTAACTTTCAGCACCAAGTGACTCAACTGAGAGGAAAAAAATATAAGTTTAGAAAAATAACATCAAAAATTTCATAAGGGATGTTTGCCATTTGAAGAAAAACTCTGGAGACAATGGTGGTACTCTTTCAAGAAATGCTGCAGTCACCAGTGCTCTGGAAAGCAGAAAGTGGTAATTATAGTGCAAATATCTTGGCTTGCTGTTCATAGATCTCCTAATAAAAAGGAGTCACATCAAAGTTGAAGGCAGATTATAAAATCATGGGCCATGCTTGGAAAAGACTTTCTGTTGATCTTTACAGGGGGTGAGTGTATGTGCATGAAGGAGACATGTGAGCAACAGTGACTGGAGGGCAGACTGATGGTTACACTAATAACCTCATTAATGGCTTCCCTGTGTCTATGCCCTATTTTAGTAACTGGATAGTACTCTCCCTGCCTCTGAGATTTGCCTTGCGACTAACTTTGGGAAATAGAATATTAGCAAATGTAATCCATGTGGAGGATTGAAAGCAATTGTTCTTTCTGCTTTCTTTCTTGCATTTGGTTTGTGCATGTACTCCAGCCATGAGTACATTCCCGCATTTTTCTGAGGAAGGGATATAAGAGACAGTAGAGAACCAAAATGCCTTGTTTTTTCAGTAGTCACAGCCAGCCTACCTCACAGTCAATACCGCAGCTGAGGCTGTCTTAAACCAGTCGCGACTGCCATGGAAGGGAATCCTGCCAAGATCAGAAGAATGTCTGGTTGGACTGCCCCCACCCCAGATTGCTTAACCACTTAGAAAGAAACAAACACAAAATGGCTAGGCTCAAATATGTTAACAGGAACAGCATAAATAATGGGGTAGTCTTACTGCTTTCAATTGCAGAGGTAGAATTAGGACCTGTGGGCATAAGTTACTAAAAAGAAGACAAATTTCAGTGAATGAAAATCATCTAATAAGTGGAAGGAAAGGGAATAGGTGGAATTTTCTTCTAATGAAATTAGCAAATGGCAAATAATAATAATAAAAGGGTCTACTACATGTCAGTCACTATGCTAAGTGCTTTGCCTTAGTTATCAAATAAACTAATATAAATCTTGCAGCAAGTCTGTGAGGTTATTATCATGCCCATTTTACAGATGAAGAGGTTAAAAATCAGGGAGATGGTAATTCACCCATTGTTGCAGTCAAGTTCCACCAGAAGTAGGAGAGCAATCTGTCTGTCTATCTATCTATCTATCTATCTATCTATCTATCTACCTACCTACCTATCAATCATTGATCCATACCTTCGATCTATCTATTATTTTTCTAGCTAACCCTCCATTCATCCATCTATCCATCTATTATCCATCTATCTACAACAGACCTAAGAAATAAGCAAGAAATTGTCTTATGTGATTGTAAGAACTGATTAGGTAAGTATGAAATTCACAGGTCAGGCTATCAGGAAGGGCAGACTGGAATTCTCGGGCAGCTGAAACTGCAATCAGCAGGCAAACGTTCTCCCTCAGGGAAGCCTTAGTTCTGCTCTGCAGGTTTTCAGGCCTACTCAGATTATCTAGGATAATCTCCTTTACTTAAAGTAAACTGATTATAGTGGTTAATGATATCTATAAAATACCTTCTTATCAGCACCTATATTAGTACTTGATTGATGTCATGGTTCATTTTGTGTTGCTATAACAGAATAACTGAGGATGGGCAATTAATAAAGCAAGAAGATTTATTTGTCTCACTATTTTTGTAGCTGGAAGGTTTAAGATTCAGCAGCTGCATCTCGTGAAGGTCTCAGGCTGCTTCAACTTATGGAGGCAAGCAGAAGGGAACAATGTGTGCAAAGAGGTCACATGGGAGAGCGGAAATAGAGAGAGAGAGAGAGAGAGAGAGAGAGAGAGAGAGAGAGAAACTGAGGAAGCCAGACTAATTTGAACAACTCACTCTTGGCAGAAACTCATCCATTCCCTCCAGAGTGAAAACTCACTTACCTCTGAGGAAAGACACACATCTGTTAATGGGAGAGCCATCCCCATGACCCCAACACTTCTACTAGGTTCCACCTTTCAATGTACTGCATTGGGGATCAAATTTTAGCATGAGCTTTGGCAAGGACAAACCACTTCCAAACCATAGCAACTGACTAACTGGAAGCTATAATTTATCTGGGCTGACACATAAAATTGACAGTCACACAATCATACCATCTATACGCAGCAGGGCTCAGTTTTGAGCACGGGTCAACCTAACTCCAAAACTAGTGTTCTCTCTGGTATTCGATGCTCTCATAAAGACCTGATCTGACTCTTTATGACCTCACTATTACCAGAAATGTGCAAACATAAGCTGCTTAACAATCTGTGAGAAATGGGGACAGGTGTTCTTGCTCTAGACGGAGGTTAGGCTAGAGTTCATTCCAGCACTGAAATTCAATAGTCTTTTGGTTTAATGTTACTGAGATTTGCTTAGTAGAGATCCTTAAAGAAACCACATTAGTAAATAGAAAATGATTAGTAGAGGGCAATATTGTTGAATTTATAGTATTTAATAAAGTTGCTTGTGAACGACTTATAGTTTGGTATAGAAACACTCTTTAAACATTCAATATTAATCTGAAGAACCTTAGAATAAGAAGTTTATTAAGAAAATAAAAACTACAATCTATTTTGTTTGTATCTATATTCTTACTCTTTCTGAGTTGATTCTGAATATGTGAAATTTTACAATAGGCAGCATTTAAGTAAGTAACTCTAATGTTTAACCCTCGTGTTTACTTATTGAAGTTTGTTGTGGTAGACTGAATAATGGCCTTCCAATGACATCCATGTCCTAATCCATGAAACTTATAAAGGCCACCTAGTATGGCAAAAGGACTTTTAAGGTGTTATTAAGCTGAGGATCTTGAGATGGGGAGATCAGCCTGGATTACCTGAATTGCCAAGTGGATCCAATGAAATGGTTTAGAGCAATCTTTGTAAGAGAGATGCAGGAGGAGTCAGAAGCAGAAGCGAAGGAGACTGGCAATGAAAGCAGAAATCTGAGTTATGTGCTTGAAGACTAGAGAAAGAAGAATTCTTGCTTCAATATATTCAATATAATCCAAATGATTTATCCAGTTATAAGCAATTATTGAATAGTCCATTTTCTACCGATTAGAAGTACCAGCCTTATTATATGCTAAATATGTCTGCTTATTCTGGTGCTAGCTCTTCATCAGTTTAATTATTATAGCTTTAGACTTTATTCTAACATCTTATAGCAGGATTTTCACAATTTTTATTTTTAATTTTTTCTTGGCTCTTATGCATTTATTTTTCCAGACAAATTTGAGAATTTTTAATCAAATGTCTCTTCCCCTGCCTCTCCTCCACAATTCCATTGGGACTTCAGTTGGGTTTATGGTATACTGCTAGATGAATTCTTTGAAGAATTGACATTTTTGCAATATTGATCTTTCCTATTCAGATCACGATCTATATATCAATTAGTTTGAGTTATCTTTTAATGAGATGAGGATGAAACAGCCTTCTTGATTGAAGATGATTGAGAAAGCTCTGTTGAAATAATGTTTTCATTTTGTCTAAGTGAAAGTAGGACAAGCCCTTTTATATAAAGACCAAAAACTATATAAAATATGGTATACACACACACTATCTCTCTATATATCTGCAATCTTCATTTTGCATGGTTTGGTATACATGAATGTCAGCTATCATAGTTTAGTTAGTAATATTAGTTCCCAAGAATATGGTTCAAAATTTAGCTTCTACAGTATATTAACCATGAGTAATTACATAAAGTACAAAATTTACTGCTGTGTCTACAAATTACTATGTAAATAAGAGATTATTAAATTGATCCATGATGAATCATGTCTCTTCTTTTAGTGTCCATCAGTGACTGGTCACTCCATGCCAGTTGTTCAGTTCATGCACAGACAGCAAAGTGTGTAGCTGTGCTGCCTCCATGTCTCCCAGTGGTAAACCTGTGTTACATTTTATAAAAATGGATCATTGAAAAAAGTAAATAAAGATTAAAGTGCAGCAAAAAAAAAAAAAAAAAACAAAACAAGAAGGAATAATGCTGAAAGTGAAATTTTTATTGAATGGAAATGGAATTATAGAAAAAATAGTGACTGTGATAATTAGTAGCACCGCTATTTGAGACATTTGCAGCCAGAGGAACAAATCAAATTCATTGACATGAATTTGCAGCTAGAGAAAGTGACACTGGCAAAAAAAGACACATTAAGGAAACTCTTGAAGACATTTCATAACACTGAAAGTTCAAAAGACTAAATTTTAGAACTTGATCCAAACTTAAAAAAAAAAAGAGTATGGTGATTACCAAGGCATTAAAAAGAAGCTTATTTTGTAACATAAATTATACAAGAAAACAATCACTCTTCAAAGTACTTTTGAGAGACAGAGTATTTTAGAGAAATAAAGAAATAAATCAATTTAATTATCAATGTTTTTAATGTTTCAAATTACAATGTACTACATAAATTATAATTTTACTATTTTTTCATGTCCCTATACATCTCTTGCCAACAGTGAGGGAGTTTTTAATATTTCAGCAAAAATTTGTAAATGTCACAGAATAATTGTAATATTTTCCATTGATTGATAAGATCATTTTGCATGATTTCAACTTATGCGTCATTTAAAAAATCTGGTGCTACTGGGCAAAGTGAGGACTGCTTGTACTCAGAGAAATGGGGAGGCAATCATGACAAGCTAAGTGAAAATCCTCAAGCCCAGAGTGGCTAACAGAAAAAGAGAAAGGCCAAGCTAATGCATTTGCCTTAGAAAGAAAAATAACTCCCATAAGACAGACACTGATCCAGAGGTTGAGTGTGCTGTTCCAGAGTTATGAAGGGACACTGCCACTCAAGAAGGTGTGTCTCTGTCTCCATAATCAGCTTGTTTAAGTACAATGTATTCTTCTGAAGGTTTTGCTTTTACGAGTAGGAGGAATATTGTCCCTAGTTCCCTGAGTTTGCATCCTTGTTCCCTTTCTTTTAGGAGAGGTCTGAAATACCCATGATGAGATGACAGGGATAACAATAGTTCTTATTCCAGTTCTTTCGAGTGAGTTATCCCAGCCACTTAATTTATTCCAGTGCAGTGATGCAACAAAACCCTCTCAGCCTAGTGGGTTCAGGCACATCTTCCCCGGGCCAATAACCAGAAATGAATCGATGTGCTGATTTAAAAGAAGAGAAGCACAAAGAATTTTTCAAGCCAAGGGAAAAACAAAAGAAAGAAAGAAATATGGTATCTGTTTATGGCTCTATGTGAGGATTTTTCCTTAAAATCCCGATGATGCTACAATGCTTTCAAAGTGATTTATAAGGCTAGCAAGGACTGGCTGGGCTTAACGGGTTCATTTTATTTTAATGCCTCAAATAAGACTGCTTCTATTTGAGGTCCAATAAAGGGGTCTGTAACAATACACTTAAGCAAATTTTAAAAGGTAAATCATGTGTATAATGTGATGAACTTAGGAAGCAAGAGTCCTGAGGAGAAGCTGGACTGATGATGTGATATAAGATACAATTTTAAATAAAACATTCCCCAGTCCCACGTCCCTTGGGGTACACAAAAGGCACAGAAAGCCTTACTTATAGACATTCCACCTCTGGCTCTGAGGCCTAATTTGAGGAACTCACAGACCTGTCTTATCGAATATATGCCCTTGCTAAGTTTCTGTACTTCTCGCCTTTATCCTGACTTCTGAAGAGTCTTTCTGGATCTGCCTTTGATTAGCAGCATGACCTTGAACTGTTACTTGGCTACTTGAACTAGACTTTGGCTTCTTTGTTGTAAAACGAAGGGGTTGAAAGCAATTTCTCTTTAAAGTGCCTTTCTTTCAATGGCTTTGTGACTCTCTAAAAGCATGAGAAATGCTTTAATTGGAGGAGTATTTGTGTCATTAAATTAATTTTTCTTAAATGATTTAAAAACTGAACCTTGCTCCAGAAAGAATTTAAGGTGATTTATTAGTCAGGGATCTCCAAAGAAACAGAACCAATAGGAAATGTATAGATATATAAGAAGAGATTCATTATGGAAACTGACTCACCAGATGATGGAGGCCAAGAAATACCAGAATATGTGAGCTGGAGGACTAGGGGATCCAGTGATGTAATTCAGAATGCACTCAACCGCCTAAGAGCCAACTGGAGGGCCACTGGTATACATCCTCGGCCAAGGCCAAAGGCTTGAGAACTGGGGAACCAATGGCGTAAATAAGCTGAGAACCAGAGTCTGAAGGCCAGAAACTAGGATCGCCAACATCTGAGGGTAGGGAAAAGGTACCCAGCTCAAGCAGAGAGCACAAATTTGGCCTTCCTCTGCCTTCTTGTTCTATTCAGGCCTTCAACAGATTGGATAATTCCTGCCTACATTGATGAGGGTAGATTTTATTTACTCAGTCTACACCAGCTTAGATGCTGATTTCCAGAAACTCCTCACAGACATACTCAGAAATAATGTTAAGCAGCTATCTGAGTATCCCTTAGCCCAGTCAAGTTGACATATAAAATTAGCCATTGTAGGTGACTTGCTATCACATTACTTCTGTGGCTTGCATATATGAAGAAGCTTATTTTTCCCCCACCCTGCACTGTGGCTACCTTCAGTGAAACTGAGGCATGGAACAGGATTTCAGAGGTTTTTAAAATTGTATTAAATTTCTTCATAGATTGATTGGCAGGACAGATTGCACATGGTTGTAGGTCTTCTTCCCTAGAGAAACACACTATATTAAAAATAAAACCTCATCAGTATAATAGCCTGTTAGAAATGTTACTAAATAATTTGAAGCAATGGGTTAAATCTCCTTGACACACTATAAATACTTCCTTAGAGTCAAAGTCAATGGTTATACTCATAGCTCATGTCTGGCTCAAACTTTTAAAGACTTTAAGAAAACATGACATTAAAAGTTCATTAAGGACTTCTAAATCCTAGTTTTGCACACATCTTCCTAAAATTATATATATATCAACAAGGAGAGTGAGTAAAATCATCTAAAAATTTAGCTTATGACATAACCAGAAGACAGAGTGGGAGTCAGGCAGATACTGCAGGCAGGACTAGTGGGGAGGAAATGAAAGTAAAATCTCTTCCCTTTCAAAGGAAAAGGTCCCCTTGTGAGTGGAGACATACTGATAACATTATGCTTATACCATCAAGAGTAAAGGGTCACTTTTCATCACATGCTCCCTGAGGTCATGCAGAGAAAGGTCCTCAAACTCAGCTGTGGTGGCATCACAGCCGTGAATGAATGAATTACAATTGAATTGCCAGGAAAAAGTTGAAAGAATCCAGAATATGGAATGTACTGTAAGACAACTGCCCTGGACCCTTTAGAGCGTTTGATGTCATGAAGAACCAAATCAGGTAGAAGAAAGGTGTGTTAGTCACAGATCTCCAGAGAAGCAAAAATATAACAAACAGAAAGTGTGTGTATGTGTGTGTGTGTGTGTGTGTGTGTGTGTGTGTGCGTGTGCGTGTGTGTGTTTGTGTGTATTATATCACTAACTTTCCTATGTCTTGGCTTGCATAAGATGCTGGATTTTATCAAAAGCTTTTTCTGCATCTAATGAGATAATCATGTGGTTCTTGTTTTTACATCTGGTGATGTATTTAATAACATTTATGGTCTTGCGAATGTTGAACCAGTCCTGCATCCTGGGGATGAAGCCTACTTGGTCATGGTGGATGATTTTTAAAATGTGTTTTTGAATCCTATTTGCTAGAATCTTGTTGAGTATTTTTGCTTCCATGTTCATAAGGGATATTGGCCTGTAGGTCTCTTTTTTGTTCGATCCTTATCCTGTTTGGGTATCAGCATGTTGTTGGCTTTGTAAAATGATTTGGGGAGAATTTCATCTTTCTCAATTGCCTGGAATACTTTCAGTAGGATTGGTATCAGCTCCTCCTTGTACATTTTGTAGAATTTTTGGGAGCTGGCTATGGAGGCCCACTGAGCAGTTAGGGATCAGGAAGGGCCATTGACCCCAAGACCACTAGGATGCGTTCGGGAGCTATTGACCCCATTTCCTCCCCCTTTCTACTCAGCATTGACCAGATTAAGCTCCTGTGAGCTCAAGACATAAAAACTCTGAGATTGGGATGAATACAAGCTAACTTTAGAAGCTCATTGCTCCCATTCTTTCACAAACTGCAGTTTTGGCTTTCACACAACTTATAATTCAAACTCGTGTCACGTCTAAGAGCCTTAGTATTGGTCACAGGCTTCTGGACCATGATCTTAGGATTTATTGAAGGTGTAAATTGTAGAATATAGTCTTAGAAGAAGCCATTTTGTTGAAAGAATGCGACTGGGTTACTTGCAGGTAGCCCACTGTGAACTTTGGACTGTGCCACATTCCAAACATTCTGGGATAGGCCTCTTTCGTTTGTAAAGTAAATACTTAAGCCTCTATAGAATTGTTTAACTTGGCATAAATCAATCAGCTTAGGATGAAAAAGGTTTATAGAATATGTCAGTCATGGATTAGCTTATCCTTTGTTATATGATTTTAAGATTATCATATGAAAAGGGTTTAAAGACAATCATTGATTAAGTTTTCATGGATTAAGGTTTCTGAGACGCCCCTCCCACATCTGTCTTTGTGTATAAAAGACCCGTTGTAATTCCCAATAACACACATCGCTTCTGCACTAGACTGGAGTCCAGTCTCTTTCTTTCTCTCTCTCTCTCTTTTTCTCTTTCTCTCTTCTTCCCCCCAATTGCTGACATCATCTCCACCTTTGGGGTACCCTGAACCCAGCTGGAGCTGGTCTCTGGCATAGAATTCTGCTGGAAAGCCATCTGGTCCAGGGCTTTTTTTTTTTGTAGGTAGTTTTCTTATGACAGAGTCAGTTTCTTGGGTTGCTGTTGGTCTATTTAGTGTCTCAATGTCTACTTGTTTCAACATGAGGAGGTTGTGTGATGTCAGAAAATTCTCCATTTCATTTAGGTTATTAAGTTTGTTTCCATATAAGTGTACATAGTAATCTCTGATATTCTTTTTTATTTCTTTGGTATCAGTTGTGATTTGATCTTTTGTATTTCTGATTGTGTATATTTGGGCTTTTTCTCTCCTTTTCTGGGTCATTTTAGCTAGGGGGTCCATCAATTTTGTGAATTCTTTCAAAGAACCAGCTTTTTGTTTTGTTGATGTTTTCTATGATATTTTTGTCGTCTATGTCCTGTATTTGGGCTCATATTTGGTGATTTGGATTCCTATGCTAAAGTTGGGGTTTTGATGGTCTTCTCTTTCCAGCTCCCTTAGGTGATTTGTTAGGCTCTCCACTTGTGATCGTTCCATTTTCTTGATGTGTGCTCATAGAGATATAAATTTCCCTCCTAGAAATGCTTTTATGGCATCCCAGAGGTTCTGGTAAGAAGTTTCTTCATTTTTATTTGTTTCCAGAAATCTTTTAATTTCTGCTTTGATTTCAGTGTTGACCCAGCAGTTGTTCAGCATTGTGCTGTTTAGTATCCATGTCCTTGTGGGCCTTGGGGAAATGTTGCTGGTGTTGATATTGATTTTTATTCCACTGTGGTCTGAGAATGTGCATGGCAAGATTTCAATTTTATGGAAATTGTTTATACTTGATTTATGGTCAAGGATGTGATCGATCTTGGAGTATGTTCCATGTGGAGATGAGTAGAGTATATATTCTGTGGTTGTTGGGTGGAATAATCTGTAGGTATCTATTAAGTCCATTTAGTTGAGTGTCAAGTTTAGGTTCTGGATCTCTTTGCTTATTTTTTGCCTCAGTGATCTATTTCGGACTGTCAGTGGGGTATTCAAGTTCCCTGCTATAATAGTGTTAGAGTCAACATCTTTTTCTTTTTTGAGTTGGAGTCTCACTCAGTTGCCCAGACTGGAGTGCAGAGGCCGCTTCCGGCCACCGCAGCCTCGACCTGCTGGATTCTGGCTATCTTTCCGCCTCAGCCTTCCGAGTAGCCGGAATTACAGGCACGTGCTATCATGCCTGACTAATTTTTTTATTTATTGTAGAGATGAGGTCTTGCCAAGTTGCCCAGGCAGGTCTCAAACCCACGGGTTCAGGCATTCCACTCACCTCAGCCTCCCAAGAAGCGGGATTACAGGCTGAGCCACCAAGCCCGGCTGAGTCAATATTTTTTTTAGTCTATTGAGTAGTTACTTTATAAATGCTGGTGCTCCTGTGTTGGGTGCATATGTGTTTAGGATGGATATTTTTTGTTGATGGATTGAACATTTTATCATTATGTAGTGTCCTTTTGCATGTTTTAAAATTTTTGATAGCTTAAAGGTTGTTTTGTCTGATATTAAGATTGCAACTCCTGCCTTCTTTTGTGATCCATTTGCCTGGAAATTTGTTTTCCATCCTTTGACTTTGAGTCTGTGTGTGTGTCCCTTGTGGTGAGGTGAGTCTCCTCGATGCAGCAAATAGTGGGGTCATGGTTTCTTAACCAGTCTGCCATTCTGTCTTTTCAGTGGTGCATTTAGTTCATTCATGTTCAGGCTGATTATTGAAATGTGATTGTTTTTCCTGTCATAAGATTCTTATACAGTTTTGTTTGTTTGTTTGTTTCCTCTTGACTTTGGGGTTAATGTATGTGTGTGTTTTTAATTTCTTGTTATGCTGTATTCTCTGTAGATTCTGTGCTCTGCTCTTGGGAATTTTGTGGTCATTTTTTTTTCTTTTCTTTCTTCTGTGCCAAATGCCTTTTAAATATCTCCTGTAGAGCTGATCTGGAAGCTGCATAATATCTTAGAGATTAGATGTTTGGGAAAGATTTTAATTCTCCATCACTGATTAAGCTGAGCTTGACTGGATAGGAAATTCTTGGTTGAAATGGCTCAGTCTGTAATCCTGTGCCTTTGGGAGGCTAAGGTGAGTGGATTGCCTGAGCCCACGGGTTCGAGACCCGCTTGGGCACTGAGACCTCATCTCTACAATAAATCAAAAAATCAGCCGGGCATGGGAGTGCATGCCTGTAATTCCAGCTACTCGGAAGGCTGAGGTGGAAGGATCACTGGAGCCCAGCAGGCGAGGCTGTGGTGGCTGGGAGCAGCCACTGCACCCCGGTCTGGGTGACTGAGTGAGACTCTAACTCAAAAAAAAAAAAAAGGAAAAAAAGAAATTGTTTTTCTTTGAAGACTTTGCATACAAGTCTCCAGTCCCTTCTTGCTTGTAGTGTTTCTGCAGATAGGTCTGCTACTATTCTGATTGATTTTCCCCAGTAGGTAGTCTGATCTTTCTCTCTTGCTGCCTTTAGGATTTTGTCTTTTATACCTACTTTGTGTAAGCAAATTACTATGTGTCTAGGGATTGGTCTTCTCATGTGATGTCTTGTGGGGGTTCTCTGTGTTTCTTGTGTTTGGCTGGCCACATCTCTGGTGAGATGGGGAAAGTTTTCTTGGATTACCTCCTGGAATACTTGCTTCAAGTTGTTCTCCATTTCCCTTTCTTCTTCTGGGATACAAATCAGGCATAGGTTAGGCTTTTAATATAATTGCACGTCTCTTGTAGACTTTGTTCTTTCTTTCTATTTTTTTTTTTACAGATTGGGTTAACTCCCTGTTCTGTTCTTCAAGTTCTGAGATTCTTTCTTCAGCTAGATTAATTCTGCTTTCCATGCTTGTTATCTTGTTATTTATTTCATGGATAAATTTTTTATTGCCAAAATCTCTGTACAAAGTTCTTTCAGTGTTGCATCTTGTCTTTCTTGAGTCTTATTCACTCTTTCTATCCATTCTCTAATCCCTGTCATATTCTGGGGACAGTCGTTGGTGACTTCCATTGTTTAGGTGCCCAGGTCTGATTTTTCAGATGTTTTGTCTTTGATACACTTGAAATTGCCTGAGGCCTTCCTTTGTTTTTTCCTCATTTGTGATAAATCTCTTGTTTTTCTCTTTAATTTTGTTATTCAGTGTCATTGGGAGAGGCTTTCCCTTCTGATGTTTGCTCAGTACTCTATTCTTCCCTGATCCAGGCTCTGGATTTGTTCTATTTTGAAATAGGACAGTGGATGGGAAGCTTTGCTGTCTCTTGTAGTTTTTGAAATTTGAATAATGTAGGGGATGGCACTAGAAATCAGAAACTACTGGCAAATTAAAATGTTCACTTATTGTAGTATGTATTCCCTGAGACCCACTCCCCACCACCACTCCATATGATGATGCAAAGCAGAAACCAATGCAAAATCAATTGAACACATAGACACACCCCCAAACAGCCTAGTAACAACAAAGTGAAACAAAACAAATAGCAAACAAACAAACAAACAAAAAACCCCACTAAACTAAACACACACAAACATACTTAGCACAAATTATGAAACTAGAGTCTATAATACTGAGTGACCTCTCACAGAAACAAAGATCTGAGTATCACATGTTCTCACTCATATAGTGGACCATGAACATCCAACATAATACTACAAGAAAATGACTGACAGTGGTGGGAAACTATGGGGAGAGGGGAAGGGAGATGAGATTAACAGTAGTAAATATCTGTCTGGGGATGGGGAGACACCTCTTATCGATAAGGGTGCCTGAATGAAGCATATTTGTATACCTAATCCTTAACTGTACCCACAATATCATAATAAAAATATTGATTATAAAAAAATAATTAATAAATAAATGTAAAAAAAAAAAAGCAAATTATATAGAGATGAAAAACAGAAAGACCAGAGGAAATTTTTTTAAAAAGAGAGATTCAGGTCAAATCCTCACACATATATTGACACACACCTTAAACTATAAAAAATGAAAATAAAAAAAAACCCAGAAGAACAAAAGAGCAAAACAAACCAACAACAACAACAAAATTGAAAGATGAACACTTGATCATTCACATACATACACAAACAGAAAATGACAAATAAAAGAAGAAAGAAAGACAAAAAGAAAAGAAAGAATTTGATGGGAATGCATATCAAACCTTCACATACACGTTCATACACAAAGGAAAAATATTTAAAAAACAGATGATCTAACAAACAGTCAATAAATTTAAAAAAATTCAAATATAATTGAAAATTAAAGAAAAAACCCTACCCTCTTGTTGCATGCACTGTAATTATTCCTCTAGTCATCTCTCTACAGCTCTCTCCTGCTCTCTACTCAGTATCGAGAGCAGGGAAGGAGCAGGGGCAGTGGAGGTGGATGGGGTTGCTTTCCTCCCCTCCCACTCTTATATCATCAGAGAGATCTTCTTTAATGAGGAAGTGTGGGATTGTCACTTCCCCAGGTATGTACACGTAGGGGGTGCCCCAGCCAGGCCTGTTCTGGAATGTAGTTCTCCTAGTGTGACTGATGTCCAGACTCCGCCTTTTTTGTCCCTTTCAGTCATGGCCCAGCTGTGTGGGTCTGATGTTCAGAGGATTGCTGGGGAGGAGGGGGTTTGGGTCAGCCCCAGAGTCACCACTGATCTCTTTGGAGTCCTTCCTCCTCCCTTTCTGGCCAAACCTTTGCCCATGGGTGGATAAGAGTAGAGTGTGGGGTACCTGGAACTCAACACTCATCATGTCTTTCTGAAGTTTGTGCTCTCAGGATATTCCCTCTGGACTACAATCAATCCCTGAGTAGTTGATCTGCCAGTCACAGAGATTGGGTCTGTTGCTCCATGGTGAGTGAGCTGGAACACTTCCCTGTCCCACCTTCAAGATGGTGGTGGGTGACTCTCTTTCCTCTTTCATGGAACTCTGCCTCTGGACTCCCTCTGTACCCCTGCTGCCAGTGCCCTGCCAGGTGCTGAAGTGGTGAGGCAAAGTCAGGAGGCAGCAGTCTTTCAGCTGCAATGGTGAGGGAGAGCCTGGGGTGATGGTTTCTGATCCACTTTTTCACGGAAAAACTTTTGTCCATTAAAGAAAAATAATGGCACTCGGCTTCTATGACCTGTGAAGAGTCAGGGATGAAGTAGAGAAGCTGCAGCATCAGCTGTTGCACCAGCGGCCTGGCCACCCTCTCACAAGCCTCACTTAACAGTCTCTGTGAGCATTTTCTTTCCAGGGAGCGCTTGCTGATTTTTAAAAAGAGGAAAAGAAAAAGAAAATGGTGCTCAGCTTCTGTATCCCGGGGATTGCTAGGGTCCAAGCCCAGCCACTGTGGCACCAAGAGCTGCACCAGGAGAGCCCTGGCCGCTAACTCCCTAGCCCTCACTCAGTCAGTCACTCACATGCCCACTCCTTCACCAGCAAGTACACAAAATTTTCCATACACTCACTCACTCACATGGGGACTTGCATAGTCTGACTGGCTTGGCCACCATCTTCCTGACTCCCCCTCCATTTTCTTCATATGTGTTTGTAGAGATATGAATTCCCCTTTTAGTGCTGTTTTTGTGGCATCTCAGAGATTTTTGCAAGATGTTTCTTCATTTTCATTTGTTTCCAGAAATATTTTAATTTCTGATTTGCTTTTTGATTTCCATGTTGATCCGGGAGTTGTTCAGCATCATGCTGTTTGGTGTCCATGTCTCTGTGGTTTTGGGGGGAACTTTGTTGGTGTTGATATTTACTGTTATTCCACTGCAATCTGAGAAAGTGCATGGCAGAAATTCAACCTTATGGAATTTGTTTCTGCTTGATTTGTGGCTAAGGATGTGATTGATCTTAGAGTATGTTCCATGTGGAGATGAGTATAATGTATATTCTGTGGTTGTTGGGTGGAGTATTCTGTAGGTATCAATTAAGTCCATTCAGTCAAGTGCTGCTTTGAGGTTCCAGATCTCCTTGTTGAATTTTTGCCTTGATGGTTTGTTTAGGATTGTTGGTGGAGTATTTAAGTCCCAAGCTATGATAGTGTTTGAGTCAATATATTTTTTTAGCTTACCTGGAAGCTGCTTTATGAAAGTTGGTGCTCCTTTGTTGGGTGCATGTATGTTTAGGATGGATACTTCTTGTTGATGGATTGAAACTTGTATCATTATGTAGTGTCCTTCCATGTCTTTTTACATTTTTGATAGCATAAAGGGTGCTTTGTTTGATATTAGGATCGCAACTCTTTCTTTCTTCTGTGTTCCAGTCACCTGAAATTTTATTTTCCATCCTCTTACTCTGAGTCTATGAGTGCCTTTTCTGGTTAAATGAGTCTCCTGGAGACAATATACTGTTGTATCATGGTATTTTATCCAGCTTGCCATTCTATGTTCTTTTCCGTGGTCATTTAGTCCATTCAATGGTCATTTAGTCCATTCAAATCTAGGCTATTTATTGAGATGTGAGAGATTAATCCCTGCCATTAGGTTATTATAGAGTTTGTAGTTGGTTTTTTTTTGTTGTTGCTGTTGCCTTTCTTTTGATTTTTGGGTTGATTTATGTGTGTTTTCAAACTTTTTCCTGCATTCTTGTAAAGGGCATGATCATTTTTTTTTTCATTCTTCTGTGCTTAATACTTTCTTAAGTGTTTCTTGTAGAGCTGGTCTGGAGGTGGTGTAAACTCTTAGGGATTGAATGTCTGGGAAAGATTTTAATTCTCCGTCACTGATAAGACTTAGCTGAGTAGGTAATTGGTTGAAATTGCTTATCTTTGAGAACTTTGAATATTGGACTACAGTCTCTCCTAGTTTGAAGTGTTTCTGTAGATGTCTGCTGCTATTCTAATTGGTCTTCCCTGGTAGTTAGTCTGACCTTTCTTTCTTGCTGCCTTCAGGACTTTTTCTTTTGTGCCTACTTTGTGTTAAGCAAATTACTGTGTCTAGGAATTGGTCTTCTCATTTTTTGTCTTGCAGGGGTACTCTGAATCTCTTGTGTTTGAATGGTCACATTTCTGATGAGATGAGGGAAGTTTTCTTGGATAATTTCATGGAATGTTTGTTCCAGGGTGGTGTCTGTGTCTCTATCTGCCTCAGGTATTCCAATTAATCTTAGGTTCAGCTTAGGTTCAATTAATATAATTGCTCATCTCTTGGAGTCTTTGTTCTGAATTTTTAAACTTCTTTTCAATGTTTTTGACAAGTTGGGTTAGTTTCATATTTTGATCCTTAAGCTCTGAGATTCTTTCTTCTGCTTAGTTAATTCTGCTGTCCATGCTTGTTATTTATTTCACTCACTGTATTCTTTATCACTGTTATCTCAGTTACCAACTCCTTCATTCTTTCCTCTTATCTCTCCTCAATTCTATTTATTCTGTCTATTAAAATCTTGATTTCTAGCCAGGCTTGGTGGCTCAGCCTGTAATCCCACGCCTTTGGGAGGCTGAGGTGAGTGGATTGCCTGAGCCCGCGGGTTCAAGACCCACCTGGGCAGCGAGACCTCATCTCTACAATAAATAATAATAATAATAAATCAGCCAGGCGTGGTAGTGCATGCCTGTAATCCGGCTACTTGGAAGGCTGAGGCAGAAGGATCGCCGGAGCCCAGCAGGTCTAGGCTGTGGTGGCCAGAAGCAGCCACTGTACTCCAGTCTGGGTGACAGAGTGAGTCTCCACCTCAAAAACAACAACAACAACAAAAACTTGATATCTGGGTTTGTGGTTTGAGACAAGTCATTCTGGGGGCTCTTCATTGTTTGAGTTCTCAAATCTGTATTCTCAGTTGTCTTTCTTGGGATCTGTGTTAGACCTATATTCTTCCTTTGGTTTTTCTTCATTTGTGAAGATTTTCCTACTCCCCTCACCCTTTTTTACCTCTTCTTTAATTCTGTTGTTCAGTGATGGGGGGATAGTCCTTCTTATAGAAAGATCTTTCGCTTACTTAGTTAAGTGTATTTCTATTTATTTTTTTGTGGCTAGTGTGAATGAGATTGAGGTTTTTATTTGGTTCTAAGCTAGAGCATTATTGGTATATAGGAATGATACTAATTTTTGTACATTGATTTTGTAGTCTGAGACTTTACTAAAGTCATTTATCAGGTCTAGAAGCTTCTTGGAAGATTCTTTAGTGTTTTCTATGCATACAATCATATTGGGGATAGTTTGACTTCCTCCTTGCCAATTTAGATAGAAAGTTTCTGCACAGCAAAAGAAATAATCAGCAGAGTGAACAGAAATCCTACTGAATGGGAGAAGATATTTGCAAATTATACCTTAGACAAAAGGCTAATATCCAGAAACTACAAGAAACTCAAACAGCTCAACACACACACACAAAATGAATAACCCCATCAAAAAGTGAATAGACACTTCTCAAAAGAAGACACACAAGTGGCCAACAAACATACCAAAAAAGATTGGCATCTTTAATCATGAGAGAAATGCAAATAAAACCACAAAGAGATATCACCTCACACTAGTCAAAATGGCTATCAAAGGACAATAGATGTTGGTGTGGTTGCAGAGAAAAGGGAACTCTCATCTACTGTTGGTGGGATTGTAAATAGTTCAGCTTCTATGGAAAGCAGTATGGAGATTTCTCAAAGAGCTTAAAATTGAATTACTATTTGACCCAGAATTTCTGCTACTAGAGATCTACCCTAAGAAAAATAAATCAATATATAAAAAGATACCCATATGCATATGTTCATTGCAGCACTATTCGCAATAGCAAACTCCTGGAACCAACACACAATGAAATATTATACAGTCATAAAAAGAATGAAATCATGTTCTTTACAGCAACATGGATGGAGCTGGAGATCATTATCCTGAGAACTGACTCAAAAACAGAATACCAAATACTGCATGTTCTCACTCATATGTAGTAGCTAAATAACCACAAAGATGGAAATAATAGACACTGGGACCATCAATAAGCATGGTGGTGAGAAGAGGAATTAGTGTTCAGAAATTACTTATGGGGTACAGCATTCACTATCTGGGGAATGGGCCACCTGAGACCCAATCTCCACCACTGCACAATATGTTCATGCAACAAATATGAATGTGTGCCCCCTGGATCTGAAATAAAGATGAAAAGAAAGAAAAAAACACTGGGCAAAGTTATACATCTCTAATGGAGTCTAACGACTGCAGATATACTCCTCAGGCTCTCTTAGAAGGTGTCTCATGTGTCACTGTGAAAGCAAAGTGCTGACTTTTTGCTATTGTGGTTTCTCTCCTTCTAGGTAGAGGATTTGGAGTTATACAGGACTACATCCCCAAGTTCCACCTCCAAACTTCCTAGTTGGGTGGCCTGGGGCAGAAAAATCAGCTGACTTTTCTGAACTTGTTTCCTGGTGTGTAAGATGGGGTTCTGCTTATTCACAGGGTCATCATGCAGGTAAAATGATCATAGAAATAAACACTGACCAGAGGGTGTACCACACAAGGAACACACGGGAAGCCACTGATTTCCTCATTTCCATGGTTATCAAGAGATGTAGGGATAGTGCCAGATGCCAGAAAAGGAGTCTTTTTTGATTAGTACAGTCCCTATGACTTTAGGTCTCAATATTATCAAAAGCAACACAAACACCAATATTAACACTAATGCTGATGCGGAAGCAACATATGCCATGAGCCAAGGAGCATCTGCATACTTGATATATCTCATCTCAATCCTTACAACAACCATAGGAGGCAGGTCTTATTATTACTCCCATTTTACAGATGAGGAGACAAGTCCTAAGAGAGCTTATTTGGCTTCCAACATGTTCACAGCCTAAGTGTGTTAACAGCCCAGCCAGAAAGTGCCCAAGGTAAGAAATGTACCATTGTAAGTAAGGAAGAATTTTCTGATAGTGAAGGTTGTTTGGAAATGAATCTTGCTACCACTCTAGAGATCCTCAAACAGGAGCACCATTATCCTTGGAGATTTTGCTGGTGGAACTACTGGATTCCATAATTCTTTGATTCTTCAAGAGTTGGATGGAACAAGGCATAGGGAGTGAGTCCTTGAGTTTGAGCTCTATCAGCTTGTTTTTCTTGCTTGTCCTTCTTATACTCAACATGTCAGAACCCGTAGCTCTCCAGAAAAGTCACTGAAGCCACCATTTTAGCCCCATTTTCACACTTAGCTTCCAATCCCCGTTTCTCCTTTGTTTTCTCTCTGAAGACTGTGCGTTTGATTCTTCCTCTTAGCCTGGCCTCTTCTGATGGGTAATTCCTTTAGGTAGTCTGTCTGACTTTTGCTTTGGTTTCTCCCCAAGGAACTCCTCTCAGCTGCACATCCCACAGCCCTGGGTGATATGATGTCCTGACCCAGGGTCTGACCCAAAGGCCCAGACCTTGTACCCCAGCTGGCCTCTACTTTTCATGAAGTCAAGTCAAATGATACTAGGTATTAGGTCTGCTCACCACTTGGTCCAATTTTCTGAGTTTTGAAGGGCTTATTACTCAATAGTCACATTTTTTGGTTCTTCTGTCCCTGCCCCCTGCCAAAGCCCTATGCTGTTTTGGGTGGTATTGCTTAAATAAAGGACATTGTTGTTTTACAAGCACACAACAGACCCCACAGCAGAGGGTTCTGAGGTCCCTTAACAAATCAAGTGACAATGGAGGATACAGGCCAGCAGTTGACTATCTATACACTTCTGTTTCTGAAAATCCAGTTATCATAATAACAGCACATGCATGATCTTACTCATCTCACCCACCCCAGATGATCTTGGTATTTGCTCTTGACAAGGGCTGTCTTACTTAAATAGCATATTATATTTTGACTGAAATGTAGCCCACACTCCCACCTCATTTTTACAGTCTGTCTGGTTACTTGGGCTATTTTTTTGAAAACTCTTGGAAGTAATGAAGAAGTTATGTAAAAGAGAGTCCTTTTTATGTTACTATTTTAATCTATGCCTCTTAAAAAGATTCATAATTACCTTTCACCCAACTAGGAGAACAGCAGATACCCTGAAATTTCCACTCAGCTTCTCTGACATGTGTCTATCCATGCTCTGCCATAGTCAGACTGGAATTCACAGGTGGGCCTCACTCTCTTCTGCTCTTTGTGCCCATTGTTAGGTTTCTGGAGATTTTAAAACATATAACGGTTTTATTGAGATATGATTCACATGCCATACAATGTACCCATTTAAAGGGTTTGGCTGAATGGTTTTTAATATATTCACTGAGCTGGGCAGACATTTCTAGAACATTTTCATCACTGCCCGAAGGAGTCTCATACCTGATTGCAGGCATCCCCCCCCCGAATGCCCCAGTGATTCCTCCCTTGTCACAAGTGAGCAGCAGAGATTATGGGAATAGTGCTGCACCTTTGATGAGCTTTTCATTCTGATTTCAGTCTCAAAGGTTCTTGACTGGGTTGAAGAGTGGTACTTTGGCACAAGAGACATTATTGGAAAGAACTCCAGTGCAAACTACCTAGGGCAATATTTCAATATACATAACCAGAGTCCACAATGAAGAATTAGTTCACATGGACCCAACTGCCCATAGAGCATTTGAAAGTTTTTTTTTTTAACCGAGAATCATTTATGAACTGAAAAAGAGATGTTTAAAAATTCCTTGTCAAAATTCTGTATGCAAAATCGTTTTCCAGTGGCCCTCATCCCTGACCCCTCTGTATCTACTCCTCTCTCTAAGCACTCTCAAAACTCTGGGCCCTCTCATAGCCCCAACTGGCCAGGGGCTTCAGCTTTGGTACACTACCAGGCTCAGACATAATTCTACATTGCCAGTATGTCCTTTCAGCCTGCCCATGACTCTTCCCTCATCAAAGCTCAACTGCCCATACTCTCCTGCCTCCAGGCACTAGTTTTGTTGATTACACTAGATGGTATCATGGTAATACATCCTCTTCTTAGTTAGTATAAACTCAACCTGCTGTGAAGAAATCACTCTGAAAGCTGTTGCTACATTTAAACATGAAAATCATTGTTCTGAAAAATTGTGTGGAGGAACAAGGGTAGGTAGAAGAAGGAGAGAGAAGGAAGGTGTGTGATTCCATTAGGAATTAAATGCAGTTGAGTCAGAAGTCTGTGTCAGAGGTCAAACTATAAATGTGTTGAAATAGCAGTGGGCAAAACAGCCCCTGCATCAAACAAGGAGTGTTAACTCTCTGGATGTACTGTCGTATTTTTCTCTGTGTGTCTTAATTTTTAAGTTCTAGTGTGGCCTCCTGAAATAATTACCATTGCAAATTAATGTTCATACTAAATGCTGCTCAGGGTGGTTGTTGGTGGTGTTAGGTGTGGAGTCAGATGCTAGAGCAGGGCTTCTCAGACTTGGGCGTATGAAAGAATTACAGAGAACTTATTAAAATTCCCTAGACCTCAACTTCAGAGTTCAGTAGGGGTGGGGGAGGATCAGTATTGTGCAGGTTCATGGGGTTTGAGAAACTCCATGCCAGAGAAATCCCAGATAGATGTAACAGGTATGTGATGCAAATCAGGAACTTGCAGATGGCCTGAGCAATGGTAATTATTTCATGAGCTTCCCTCTGACTTTCTTCTCTCTGTTCCTCATGATGATGGTAAAAACATGTGTAAAAATGGGTACCTGGAAAACATCAGCAGAAACGTCAAGTCTTCATGAAAGATGCCTAAAATTTTCACAGGTTGTTATAACAGTATATCATGGACTAGACTTAGCCACGCTTAGTGTCCAGCCACATTCTCCCTCTCTCACTGGTTGTAGACACAGCTTTCTTTTCCCATTTGTCTGAAAGTATACTCCAGACTTAATGGCAGTTGACTGGTAAATCCTCCAGCTTCTCTGATGAACACGGGTGTTCTCTTACACCACCACATTGTCACTGCCACATCAGAAAAACCAGCACTACTTCAAAAATACCATGCAACACATGGTTCTATTCAAATTTCCCTCACCTCTGCTAAATGACTTTCACCATCTAGGATCCAGTCTATGATTCACACATCATATTTGGTTGTTGCATCTCTTATTCCCCCAGTTTAAAATAATCTCTAAGGTTAATTTTGTGTCAGCTTGACTAGACCATGGGTATGCATGGTGTTTCTGGATGAGATTAGCACTTGAATCAGTGGACTCAGGAAAATACACGGCCCTACTCTATATAGGAAGTCATCACTTAAACTGCTGAGAGGGTCTTGCTATGGTTAAAATATTTGTGTCCTTTCCCCAGTTCACATTGATGCTTAATCCTCAATGCAACAGTGAACCAGATACAAAATCTGATAGTGCCTTGGACTTCTCAGCTACAGAACCATGAGAAATAAATTTCTATTGTCTATAAATTACCCAGTCTGTGGTATTTTGTTATAGTAATAGAGACTGGCTAAGACAATTTTGGGTAGAACAAAAGGCAGATGAAGGAGGAATTTACCACCATCTTCTTTTTAAATTTTTTTTATTTTTATTTTTTGCCCCATTGTTTGAGCTAGGATTTCTCTTTTTCTCCTGCTCTCAGACTGGAATTCACTTGAGAGGATGCCCTGGTTTTCAGGCTTTGAAGAAAGATGATTACACCATCAGTTTTTCTGAGTGTCCAGCTTGCTGTTGACAGATTGTGGGAATTCTCAGTCTCTATAACCATGCGTGTCAATTCCTCATGATAAATATCTCTCTCTGAGAGAGAGAGGAAGAGAGAGAGAGAGACAGACATATGTATATAGTATGGTGAGGACACACACAGACCAAAAATCTAGAATTATATTTTGGAGGGTGGGTCCCATGTAGTACAAGGCTTTCCAGCTATGTAAGTATTCTAGGGGCCCAGCAACACCAGTGTACACCAGCTAACATTGTTGTGAGAAGCTGCATTCAGCTTCAGGGATTTTTTAAAAGAGATTCTTTCAACACGTTTGCCCATTTCCTGATGGGTGATTTATGAGTGCACCTGCTTACGCTGTGGTGAGTGTTCAGCAGTTTTTGACCCCAAACGGCATAACCCCCGTGCCTTACCCTCCCTACCCAACTGATCTTACCCCAAGCAGTTTTATTTTATGTTTCCCCTGGATTAAAAAAGTCCTCAAAGGGAAGCTTTTTGCCAGTGTGGAAGAGGTAAAACAAACAAAAAAATGGGCAGAAACACTGAAAGTCATCAAAATTGACATGTTCAAAAACTGTTTTGAGCAGTGGGAAAAGCATCTCAATAAGTGTATTATGTCAAATGGAGAGTACTTTGAAGGTGACTGAAGTTTAAACATGTAAGAATAAATAAAACAATTCTGTTTTGGGGGGGTCACTCTTCATGTACATGTATGCATACATATGTGTGTATACTTTTGTATATTATATGCATGTATATATGTATACATATATACACACAAATGTGTGTGCATACATACCTATATAGAAGGATATGTATAGAGACATATATGTATATATCTGTAGATATATATCTAGAGAGAGAGAGAAAGAGAATGAAAGAGAGATTTATTGTGTGGGATTGTCTCATGTACTTATGGAAACTGAGAATCCTGTGATCTGATAAAATCCCTCAAACACCTAGGTTTAGAAGGAAAAATCCTTTGATAAAAACCCTCAAACACCTAGGTTTATAAGGAACATACCTCAAAATGGTAAGTGCCATCTACGATAAACCCACAGCTAGCATATTGTTAAATGGACAGAAACTGGAAACACATCTCCTGAAAACTGTAACAAGACAAGGCTGCCCATTCCCATGCCTCTTGTTCAATAATGTGTTGGAAGTCCTAGCATGGGCAATTAGACAAGAGAAAGAAATCAAGGGTATCCAGTTAGGAAAAGAGGAAGTCAAGATATCCTTCTTTGCTGATGATATGATCCTATACCTTGAAAATCCAAGAGAATCTGTCATAAACCTGCTTGCACTGATAAAGGACTTTGGCAAAGTCTCAGAGTACAAAATAAATGTGCAAAAGACAGTTGCATTCCTATACACCAACAGCAAGCAGTCAGAGAACCAAATTAAAATCACAATTCCATTCACAATAGTCACCAAAAAAATGAAATACCTCAGCATCTTCCAAACTAGAGAAGTGAAAAACCTTGACAATGAGAACTACAAAACACTGCTCAAAGAAATCCAAGAAGACACAAACAAATGGAAAAATATTCCATGGTCATGGATAGGAAGAATTATCATCATTGAAATATCCATCCTACCAAAGACAATCCACAGATTCAGCACAATACCCATAAGTTACAAACATCCTTCTTCTCAGACCTATAAATGACAATACAGAAATTCATTTGGAAACATAAACAAGCACGAATAGCTAAAACAACCCTTAACAAAAGAAACAAAGCAGGAGGTGTCACACTTCAAGACTTCAAACTTTACTATAAGGTTACAGCAATCAAAACACTCTGGTATTGGTACAAGAGCAGACACATAGACCAATGGAACAGATTGGAGATTC
The DNA here is from genome assembly GCF_000164805.1 of Carlito syrichta. NCBI lineage: Eukaryota > Metazoa > Chordata > Mammalia > Primates > Tarsiidae > Carlito > Carlito syrichta. Next base: position 146,839 of record NW_007247203.1, read on the forward strand.
TGGAAGCAAAGCCTCAATTCCTCAACCAACTCATCTTTGACAAAGGCTGTGGAGAAGATGAACAACCACAAGGGAGATGAAAACCTATTCAGTAAATGATGCTGGGAAAACTGGCTGACCATATGCAGAAGATTGAAACGGGACCCCTACCTATCATCATACACAAACATTAACTCCAAATAGACCAAAGACATAAACGTTAATCCTCAAAACTATAAGAATCTTAGAAAACACAGGAGACACCTTTATGGAAATTGGAATTGGCAACCAATTCTTATTCAAAATCCTAAAGGCCAATACCTTAAGAAATAAGATAGACAAGTGGAATTTCATCAAACTAACAAGCTTCTCAAGAGAGCAGGGAAACGCCCAAAGAATGGGAAAAAATATTTTGCAACTGTATATCTGACAAAGGCCTAACAAGGATCTACAAGGAACTCAAACACACCAAAATTTCTTTTAAAAAACAGCCCTATTAAAAAAGTGGGCAAAAGACATGAATAGACACTTCTCAAAAGAAGATCTATGAGTAACCAACAGACATGAAAAAGTGCTCAGCCTCACTCATCATCAGAGAAATGTAAATCAAAATCACATTGAGATATCAGCTAACATCAGTAAGAATGACCATCATTAATAAAACAAACAACAGTAGATGCTGGTGAGGATGCAGAGAAAAAGGAATACTTCTGCACTGCTGGTGGGAATGCAAACTAGTGCAACCTCTCTGGAAGACAGTGTGGCAATTTCTGAAAGAACCAGAAATTGACCTTCTATATGACCATGGAACTCAAATTATTCTACAGAAAACATACCTGCACACATATGTTTGTTGCAGCTCTATTCACAATAGCAAAAACATGGAACCAACCATGTTGCCCATCAAAGCTGGACTGGATAAAAAAAAATGTGGTACATATACACAATGAATTATTATGCAGCCATAAAGAAAGACAAACATATGAACTTCACAGCAACGAGGATGGATTTGCAGTCAATCATACTCAGTGATCTATCACAGAAACAAAGAACAGCTACCATGTGTTCTCACTCATAAGCAGAACTTGAACAATTATAATATTATAAAAAAAGGATTGGCAGTAGTGGAAAACTGTCAGGGGAGATGGGTGGGATTGGCAGTTGAGTGAAACTGCTAGGGGAGGGAGGGACACACCTCATCAACAAGGGTACCTGCAAAATCAACATTTGTATACCTTACCCTGAATTGTATCCCACATCTTTATAATTAAAAAAGGAAAAAGAAAACGGAAAGATCACAAGTTAAAGCCTAACAAGTCACCTAAAGAAGCTGGAAAAGCAAGATCACCAAAACCCTAACTTAAGCAGAAGAATCCAGATCACCAAAATAAAAGCCCAAATTCAGGAAATAGAAGACAAAAATGCAATTTTAAAAAAATCAATGAAACAAAAACCTGGCTCTTTGAAGCCATAAACAAGATTTATGGGCTTCTAGCTGGACTGACCAAGAAAAAGGGAGAAACAGCTCAAATAAACACAATCAGAAATGCAAAAGAACAAGTCACAACTGACCCTGAAGAAATACAAAAGATTATCAGAGATTACTGTGTACACTTGTATAGAAATAAACTTGAAAACCTAAATGAAATGGAGGACTTTCTGATGTCACACAACCTCCCCAGGTTGAAACAAGAAGAAATAGAGACCCTAAATAGATCAATAACAACCCAGGAAATTACTATGTCATAATAAAACTACCTACCAAAAAAATTCCTAGACCAGATAGCTTTCCAGTAGAATTCTACAAAATATATAAGGAGGAGCTGATACCAATCCTATTGAAAGTATTCCTGGCAATTCAGAAGGATAGAGCTCTCCCAAAATCATCTAGGAAGCTAACATCACATTGATATCCAAATTGGGTAAAGATACAAAAAAGAGAGCTACGTGCTAATATCCTTGAGGAACATATCTGCTAAAAATCTCAAACAGTTTCTAGAAAAACAGATCTAATAACATATCTCAAAAATCATAAACCATGACCAAGTGGGCTTCATCCTCAGGATGCAGGGCTGGTTCAACATCTGCTAGACCCTAAGCATAATTAAATACACCAACAGATGTAAAAAGAAAAACCACATGATTATACCATTAGACGTTAGAAAAGCTTTGCTAAAATTCAGCACTCCTTCTTGTAAAAACCCTCGAACATCTAGGCAAAGATGGAACATGACTCAAAATAGTAAGAGCAATCCACGAGAAACCCATAGCCACTTACTGCTAAACAGACAGAAATTGGAACCATTTCTCCTAAAAATCAGAAAAAGACAAGGATGCACACTCTCACTCCTTCTGTTTAACTAAGTGTTGAAAGCCCTAGCTAGAGCAATGAGACAAAGAGCAAAAGAGGGAGTTAAGTTATCTCTCTTTGCTGACAACATTACTCTATACCTTGAAAACCTAAGAGAATCTGTCAAAAACCTTGCACTGACAAAGGACTTTGGCAAAGGCTTGGGGTATAAAATAAATGTGCAAAAGACAGCCACTTTCACATACACCAACAATAAATGGAAACCCAAATAAAAAGCACAATCCCATTCACACTAGCCACACAAAAAAAGAAAAACCTTGACTTCTTACCAGAGAAGTGAAAGACCTTTACAATGAAAACAGTAAAATACTGCTCAAAGAAATCACAGATGACACAAACAAATGGAAAAGTATTACATGCTCATGGATTGGAAGAATGAACATTGTTAAGAAGTCCATCCAACCCAAGGTTATCCACAGATTTAACACAATACTCATTAAGTTCCCAGAAGCACTCTTCTCAGACCTGGAAATGACAATACAGGAATTCATATGGAAAAATAAACGACCACGAATAACCAAAACAATCCTCAGCAAAAAAAAAAAAAAAAGTGAGAGTTATCACACTTCCAGACTTCAAACTTTACTATAAGTCTACAGTAATCCAAACAGCCTGGTATTGGTACAAGAACAGGCATATAGACCAATGGAACAGAATAGAGATTCCAGAAGCAAATCTTCAGTTTCTCACACAAGTAATCTTCAACAAAGCCTCCACCACCAACCACTGGAGATAGGAGAACCTACTCAGTATGTAGTGCTGTGAAAACTGGTTGATCACATGCAGAAGATTAAAACCAGATCGCTACCTTATCACCATACACAAAAAATCAACTCTAAATGGATCAAAGACCTAAACATAAAACCTCAAACTATAAGATCCTTAGAAAATGTAGGAGACACTCTTATAGAAATTGGAACTGGCAACCAATTCCTGATCAAAACTCCAAGTGCCCACGCCATAAGAGATAAGATGGACAAGTGGGACCTCAGCAAACTGACAAGCTTCTGCAAAGCCAAAGAGCCAGGAGACAACCCACAGACTGGGAAAAAAATATTTTCTAACTGTATGTCTGACAAAAGCCTAAATCTAGGATCTACAAAGAACTCAAATGTGCTGAAAAGAAAAAAAATGAGCAGCCCCAATACAAAATGGACAAAAGATATGAATAGACAATTCTCAAAAGAAGACATAGGAGCAGCCAACAGATACAGCCCCACTAGTCATCAAAGAAATGCAAGTTAAAATCACACTGAGATACCACCTAACTCTAGTCAGGATGGCCATCATTAATAACTCTAAAAACAATAAATGCTGGAGAGGACGCTGTGAAAAGGGAATGCTTCTACACTGTTTTGGGGAATGTAAACTAGTACAAGCTCTGTGGAAAACAGTGCGGTGATTCCTAAAAAATCTAAAAATTGACCTTCCATATGATCCCACAATCCTCCTCTGGGATTATACCTGGAGGAACACAAATCACTCTATGAAAGAGATACCTGCACATGCATGTTTATTGCAGCATTATTCATAATAGCAAAAATATGGAACCAATGTGTCCTGCCTACATCAAGAGGACTGGATTTTTAAAATGTGGTACACATACATGATAGAACATTACACAGTCATAAGAAAGGACAAAATTATGAACTTCGCAGCAATTTGAGTAGACTGAGAGTCTATAATACTGAGTGATCTATCACAGAAACAAAGAACTGAGTACCACATGTTCTCACTCATAAGCGGATCTTGAACAATTATCAGAATACTATTAGAAAGAGATTGACAGTAGTGGGAAACTGCTGAGGGGTGGGGGAGTGGGATTGGCAGTAGTGGGAAACTGCCAGGGAAAGGGGCATACCTCAACAACAAGGGTAGCTGCATAATGTGCATTTGTATACCTAACCCTGAATTGTACCCCACATCTTCAAAATTAAAATTTTTTAAAGAATAAACAATTGGAAAAGGGCACCCTTTCCCAATTGAATGGGTATATTGGTGAGTCATATGCAGAAGAATGAAACTGGACCCTTATCTCTCACCATAGATAAAAGTTAACTCAAGATAGATTAAATACTTAAATGTAAGGCCTGAAACCATAAAAACCCTAGAAGAAAACCTGGGAAACACTTTTCTGGTTATTGGTCTAGGCAAAGAATTTATGACAAAGATCCCAAAAGTAATTGCAAAAAAACCAATAATCGGCAAATGAGACTTAATTATACCAAAAAGCTTCTGCCCAGTGTGTTTTCTAAACATTTCTCGAAGTCATTTATATTTTCAGTTTGAACTGGCCTTTCTTTGAACAAATTTTTAAGTGTCTCAGATGCCAGTAGATTTCTAAATAGTCCCAGGGTTTCTCAAAAGTGACTTGTGGATGACACAATATCACAGGGGAGAACAAGTGAGTGCAATTTCTGACCTAACAGTCTCTCACAGCTGTTTCCCTTTTATTGGTTTTATAGTTCAGGGTTTACATTGAAAGATATCTTTTAGGAGGAAAAATGTTTTGTTGTTAAAAATACAAACATTTGAAAATGAAAGCCTAAAATTGTTTTTGGTAATACTTATCTTTGTCTTCACAAAACAATTTACTCAAAATGTCCAATCCTCGTTTCTTAAGGTCTAAGATTTGAAGAGTAATTGCTGGTTTCTGCTCTATATACCCTTCATGGTTTTTTAGCTAGTTTTCTCTGAGCAATATTTCTTTTTGAGAACCTCCATTTAATAATTCCGTGTGCTTCTAGGAGGGTTCACTGCCAAGAATTGGTGATAGTGCATTCTATTTACAGCAAACCGATTGGTCCAGGAATGTATATGAGACGGAAGCAGAACAAATTTGAGTTCTTTGCTTCAGCAATATACTGTCATTGGGACAAAAAAAAGGACTCCCCTGAGGCTGCTTAGCTGGTAGCCGTCTTGCCCGTAACATGTAAAAAGTGCTAGCTGACAAATGAAACCAGGCAGAGATGAGCAGTGCATAGAATGGAGGGAAAATCAGAGTTCTGGTGACATCATTTGAGTCTTGGATCCAGCTGACCCTGAAGCCATGTTCATACCTTGACTTTCCCATTTAAATGGACCAATATTTTACCTCTCCCTGGATGCCTTCCAAGATTAATCCCATTGACTGCTTTATCTGCCATCTCCCTGGCATTTGAAGCATTGTGCAATACTTATTTGTGCATGTTGATAATGCTCTTGTGAAAAAGTGTCCTTCTCTTGTTTTAAACACAGACCTCATCTGTTTTCTCAGCTAGAAAGCACAGTCCTTGAGAAAGGGGTCATCACCTCAATTTCTGTAGACTCTTGGTGACTTGCAATGATCAAGCATTTGACCTCCTTAGAGTACAGCAATCCTTTCTGTTGCTGAAAACTGAAATTTTGCCTTCTTATTGTAGGAAGAATGACTGTCAACTTCTTCTGGAAATGCTGACCAGCACTCAGCCCCCTGGACATGTGTGCTGTGAGCATGTCCTCATCTTTGGTCATTACCACAGGCCTTCCCTTATGTAGGTGAGGTTTGCATGACCTATTTCTGCCCACCCTCTCTTTACCCCTGCTTTCAATGGGATATGCTGTGTAAGAGGCAAAAAATGTTTGGGTTAAACAACTTGACTTCTTATGCAGGGTAATAATGGGTGCCGTTGATAATGTAGGTTTGAAATTGTCTGCCTTGTTTCACATGGAGGAACATCTCTGATTACAGCATCCTACCTTCAGAACCCCAGTGGGAGAAAATATGTGCAGGATACAGGGGTTAACCCCTGATCCTGGCATTGGAGAGTACAATCTGACCCCAACCTACCCTCTTGCCTCATCTCCTGCCTGTTTTCTCCCCGAGACTAGGAGTGCCACCCCCATCCCACTTTCCTGCAGAAAGGGTTAGGTCAGTATCTTGGGCCTGGGGCCCTGGTTAGACACAGCCATCCCAGACTGTTATGCATGCCACCCTATGGAGAATCGCTGGTCTACATTCCACCCTAGCTCTATCCCTGTTGCGCCTCTGGTGTTCTGTAGCTTCCATGCCTCTAGTCATCCTAGTCCCTTTGTATGAGAGCCTCCCCTGAATTGTTATCAATCCCAATTCCTCCCATCCTTACAAAGCCATCTCTTCCTGGAAGAAGCATTTCCTGGACTTCATCCATCATCATCATCAACAACACATCCATGCCACTTACCGTGTGTGTGTATGCACTCGCTAAATTCTCACAGCAACCCCACAAGAGAAGTACTACAAGCATTCCCATGGCACAAAGGAGAAAACCAAAGCACAGTGTGGGTAAATCATTTTCCCCAAGGCTACACAGTCAGTGAGTAACAGAGAGAGGATTCAAATTTAAGTTAGCTCTATAACCTGTGTTCTGATTTCCTCTGATATGTTGCTAGAACTGTTCATGGCTCTTCTTGGGCTCTCTCTTATATTTTCATTGTTTGTGCTGGTGTCGTCTCCCCTCATTTGTAAGGTTTCTGAGGGCAGGGTGCAGTGAAGTATGCATAGCATTTGAAAGTTAACACACTGGGCTTGAACAAATGACTAAAATTTTCAGAGTCTCTCTTTCTTCATTTGCAAAAGAGGGAATGACAATATATCACTTGCAATGTAATTGTGAGAGGAGTAAATGAAATAATCCTCGGTTTGAGCAATATCCTCACTTTGGTCTCATAGTTACTCAATAAACATTAGCTCCCTTTGCCTTTGTGTTTGCATCACTGAAACTCATAGCAGACTTCCTTTTACCTCATAACTATATAGTACTTTACCAGAGTAAATCAGCAAATTTGGGAAGAAACTAGGAACATCTTCCCTTTGATTCATTTATTTAGCAAATATTTTTTGAGCTCCATTATATTCAAGACACTCTGAAAGATGCTGAGGACATGAGACTGACCAACACACATTCTCTGCCTTCATAGAAACTTTACAATTAAAACTTTTAGGAGATCTTTTTCATGTTTGTCTCCAAAAGGACTGAGAAGTCTCCCATCCCATGTAAAATCAGCTGCAATACTTCAAAGCACAACTATTAAGAAGAATAATATTTTGCTTTCCTTACCTGTTGCTGACAAGAAGACTTTCTTAGGATGTTACTGCTGCTCATGGTAATGGGCCTAAGCCATGTTGCCTTGGTCAAGGCCAGTAAAGAAACCTAACACAAGCAGCAACAGGGCTGTCCTTTCCATTTTTGTCATCTCATGAGAGTGTAGACAAGTTTCTAGATTCTTTCTAGATTCTAGCAGAGTCAAAGGCTGTGAGAATTTTTCCCATAGCAATGATCAAGGGGAAATGTCCTTTCTTGCTTACATTCTTTACAGAATGACTGAATGGCTTCATTTATATTTTAATTGAACACAAATCTCCTCGAGTGAAGTCATAAAGACAGCTGAGTGTGAAACCATGAATGTCTCACATGAACTAAGGGTGTCTGTCTCACAGGGAAACCTGTGGAATTCAGACAAACTGCATCCTGTGTTGGTTATTATGGATATCACTTTGTGCCAAATACATTCCAGGAAGGGTATGCACTTGACCGATAATTTGAAGCTATACGTTATTGAAAGTGTTGTTGGATGGGGGTGTGATGCAATGCTCGTGGGTTCTTTGACTCACTACTAAAAGGAATTTCAGAGCAGACAGCAGTTTTGAAACAGAATTTATTAGGGAGAGAGAAAGCGAGATACAGAAAAATGTGCCTTGGCATTGGGCTTCTTGGAGAAAGACCATATTTTTTCTTTTGACGAAAAATATGTATTTTCACAGTAATTATCATATAAAGAGGGTGGGGTACAGGTATCTGCTGCTCTGATGGGTGAGGGGGTGGCCTTTTTTCCAGGACATGCATTTTGCCTTTGACAGGAGGCTTGCTAGACTTTGTGACTATGCTAATTCATGAGCTAAAAGGTGGTCTGATTATCATTTCTACACCCTTAATAAGCTAAAGGGTAGGGTTGAGGCTTTACCTACAACAGAGAACTTGAGAGATTTTTTAGTAATTATTATGCTAAACCATTAACTGGAAGGTTGTGCTGCACCATTTTGATGGGCTTTTCTTTTGATGAGCTCAGAAAGTGGAGCAGACTGACTAGTCCACATGGAGTCCACATTCCAGCCCAGAAGGTGGTCTGGCCTGCAGAAAAGATGTCTAGACACTTCCCTATTTTTTAAACTAAAAATTGCCTACAAGAAATTTACCTATCTATGTCTAACCTACACTTACTACCTTGCCTCACAACCAGTCTAGATGACTCTGAATTCCATGTTTCAAACTGTGGATTCTTTTTCTATTATTACCCCCAACTCCATGTCACCAGAAACCTTCCTGGCTTTACCATCAAAACATGTCCAGTAACTAACTTTTCCTCATCTCCTCCCCATTTTCACACTTTTCAAATCCCCCATCTCCTTCCACTTAAGTTATTGTAGAATCCTCCTGTGAGACCCTAGGCCCACCCTTTTCCCCAGGAAGGCCATTCTCAAATCAGAGGGGTCCTTTTAAAACTTAATACAGACCATGTCACTCCTCTAATCTAAAACTTGAAATGCCACCCCATCTCACTTAAAGTAAAAGCAACGCCCTCAAGATGGTCCAAAAAGGACCATTGTAACTGACCCCCATGACCTACCTGGGACCTACCTGGCCTCTCCTTTACAATATTTATTGTTGTAGACCACAATAGATCTTGAGCCGTTCTTCAAACTGCCCTTTCCATGGAAGCTTCCCTCTGCCTGGAACACTGTGCTCCAGAGATCATGAAAATTTGAAGCCTCAATGGCTTCAAGTCTCTAGTCAAATGTCGCCTACCAAGTGAAGCCCACCCTATGCATTCTATGAAAACTGCAACCCACCCAGATCTGTTTATCACTGAACTCCAAGCTTTTAAATATTGTGGCTAACACATAGTCTGACACATTGCTGTCAACCCTATCAGACCCAATCCCTTTACATAACAGGTATTTTAATGGTCCTTTATTATTCTAAAATAACATTTATGGATAGTACTGACTGCCTTATATTTTACATAATGTTAATAATATAAAACAAAGTTTTAAAACCTATATAGTATCCTAGCATAAAAGATAATTTACATTAAAATAATATATATTCAAATATCTAAAGAAACAAGCATGACTACCTTAGAAGAACACACTGATGCTGTCAGACCCTTGCATATGTGTGGAGAACCACTATGAATGTAAATATTGTGAGCAGTGTCACCAGAGGTAGCATGAATTTCTGAAAGAGAAAACAATTTTTGGTTAGGTTTGAGCAAAACAAAGGGAAAGCTTCCCTCCACTTATACAATTGCTGTATTTCTGGAAAACATAATAAATAAGTTCATCCCCACAATTGTTTTGTTTGTATGCAAACCATATTTTGGTTTTATAGGCTCAGATTATGATAAACATGAATGCCAGATGTGGCTTTTGAGTGTCAAGCGATGCAGGACTCCTACCAACTATATACCATTGGTGCCTCCCAATTATTTCAACAATAATTTTAAAAACTCTGCAAAAAACACAACAGAAAAATGTCAAAACACCTCCAAGAGGCAGTAACACCCCATTACGAACTACTGGCATAATTCAGAATAGTTTTAAGAGTTCAGACTACAGTCGGACTTGGTGGCTCAGCCTGTAATCCCAGCTATTTGGGAGGCTGAGGTGAGTGGATTGCCTAAGCCCTGCGGGTTTGAGACCCACCTGGGCAACTTGGTGAGCCCTTATCTCTACAATAAATCAAAAATTAGCCAGGCGTGGCAGCACATGCCTGTAGTTCCAGCTACTTGGAAGGCCGAGGCGGAAGGATCGCCAGAGCCCAGCAGGTCGAGGCTGTGGTGGCTGGGAGCATACCACTGCATTCCAGTCTGGGTGACAGAGTGAGACGCCAACTCAAAAAAAAAGCGTTCAGACTACTTAAACAAGAGAAGTCTGCCACCCAGTGTTCTGTGAAACTACAATATAGAATTCTTTGTCTCACTCTTCAAATCTGAATATTCCAGCTTTCCTCCATTTCCATTAAGATGAGGCAGAGCAAACAGGCACCCCTAGGTTCTCTTAAGCCCGAGAATGGGCACCCGTTGAACATTGCCTCAAACACACACAGACACACTCACACACTTTGCCTTTACAGCTTAGGAGGATCTAGCTATTTGATCAACAAACTCAAGGTGTATTCACCCCCCGTGCAAGTTACCAGATGCAACTATAGACACTCCAGAGTCATTGATTATATTGATGGTGACCTTTATTGCAGTCCATCTTAACTAAGAAATAAAAAGATATTCCTATAAATTTTATAGTTAATACCTGGTCAAAGGAGCACAGTGAAATCCATTTCATTCTTGGCTCTTGGATACCATAGAAGATACAGTTATTGCTCACCAAATATTCCACAGGACTTACCATCATTTTCCAGCTTCCCTGTAGTTAATGTTGGAGCCATGTGACTACTTTTGTTGAAGGCTGTGTACAGAAATGTATGTCACTTCTAGCTTAAGTGTTTGGCAATAGTTGTGAGCAGTTCGCTTTATGGTTTCCTCTGCAACATCAGGTAAGACAGTCAAGTTTTCCAGATGATGCAGCTACAGATTGATGGAGCCTCCATCCTTGAGTGACTACACTGAGCAGAGTCCCCACTAACCCACACTGAATAGATAGCATGGACAAAAAATAAAACCTAACAAAAATAAAGCCCACTGAAATCTGGGGCTTTTTTTTTTTGAGTCGGAGTCTCACTCTGTCACTTAGGCTGGACAAATCTGGGACTTTCAAAAAACTGCCTAGCTTAGTCTAGCCTATGTGTGTGATATGTGTTCTTTGTCCATAATTGAATGAGTAAGAAGGAGCTGTTATCCTGGATCCTCATTTACAAGATCCCTTATGCCTTAATATAACCTATGTTTTAAGAGTCACATATTATGGAAATTGTAAATATTACAATTGTCAATTTGATTCTTAGAAATAATCATAACTATGTTTTATATTTATGGGCTAATTCTTTTCTTAGTTTTAAAAAATACTCTTGATTCATGTCACATATCACTGGCTTATGATGAAGGAGGCAAGCAGAATGCAATGGCTAGCGGTAAGTTATTAATGGATAATTGACAGGAAAATTTCCAAAAAAATTTTACAACATGCTCAACTAATTTGCCTTATGGCAAAATCATTTAAAAAAAATTTTTACCTAAAAATTTTAAAAATGATTTTAATAATCACCTTACAGATAAGCTAGAGAATATATCAAAAATTATATATAATTATTATACTAAATAATTTTTATTTAATACAGTATGACCCAATAGAAAAAAACATGGGCATTGGAGTCTATATTAAATAGGTTTTAGGAGGTAAAGAAATTAATTTCCTTATATACCTGAAAAGTCCATGAATTCTCTGGGTACAGAGATGTCTGGATATTTTTATTGTAAAAGATATAATTGAGACTAGCTTCTCTCCATCTTTTATCTCTGCTTTCCATCATGTTGGCCCCATTCTCAGCATGCTTTCTCCTTTTCATAGCAAGAGGTTGCCAGCCATTACTGACTTAGGTCTTCAAAATTCCAGTGCAACAGAAAAGAGAGAAAAGTTGCTCTCTTTAATTTTCCCCAGAAAAAGTCATGCCATTCTTTCTGACAGGCTGTAGTTGTGTCACATGACACTCCTGACCAATGCCTGGGAGGACACAATGACCTAACAGACTCTGCCTGGCTCCCATTCTAACCTGGAAAGCAGCAGTCAACCCGACCAAACCGCATGAGCTGGGGATGGGGAAGGGACTGCCCCTCAAAAGGGGCTTTCACCAAAGATGGGGGAGAATGCCAGGCAAGCAAAACCACACCTTTTTGACTCACGATTCAGACACAGAGTTTGGAACCTCTCAGTAGCTGACTATCACTGTGACCCTGTGTAAATTATTTATCCTTTCTAAACCTGAATATTTTCATCTGTAAAATGGTACAAATGGCAGAGACTATAGGTCCACCAGAGATTTTGTGATATATAATAAGTAAAACAACATGAAGGATCTTAGTGCAGAATGCAGAAAGTACTCACTAAATGAGAGGTTGAATCCAGTTCACGTGCTGTTAAAGAACTACATGAAATGCTGAACTTTTATGACTGTAGAAAACACAGAGGCATGGCTTTCTTTTTTCCTCAATTCCCTTAAAGAGAGGATACGATCTCCTTGCAGGATCTTGCAGGCAAAGGTGAGGCAGTTCATCTGCATCACTAAATGCACACCTGTGTTATGCATCCAAGCAGCTGTGCTTATTACCATAATTCACCAAATCTTCCACAGTAATGTCTCATTCATTACTGAGACATGAAGAGTTATATTCTACTCGATTATGAAAATATCCCTATAATTTCAACATGAAAAAATAAACTTGACAGCCCTGTGCAACATTCATTGTCTTTCTCCCCCGATCCATCAGCTCTTTGCTTTACCTTAAACATTGTTTTACTTTTCTATGGTATATGTACTCTGAGACATAACAAGAAATTCCACAATGCCTAACACTTTATGAATAATAATGAGCTCATTTTTATCTAGTCTCTATCACTGAGTATTTGAAACTAGCACTTTTGCATTTCCTCCTTAATCTTCATAGTGTAGATTCGTGTTTTTCTGAAACTTTATTATTTAACCAATTTTAAAAACATTCAGCATTCAACTGTAGCAACTCTAAAATTTTAGGAATTTGTGCCCATCCTCTTCTGTTGGGACAGATAAGAGGATAAGGAGAAAACTTAAACCTATCTCTCTCAAATTCCCTTGCTGCCAAGTTTCTGTGTGTGATTGATGTGCCAATCAGATGTACTCATGTAAGATATATGAAATGGCATTGAGGGGAAAACTACACACTACTGCTTCTGCTGGTTTTGCTACAAACACAGTTTAGTATAATCATGGTCCCAATGTCCAGTCACAAGCTATCTGGGTTTTGAGAGATGACGCATGACACATCCATTTTGTTCATGTGCATGGGCAAGGTGTGACAGCCTCGTAATTTCAGAGAATACTGATTGTGACTGGCACTGTTGTTTTAGAGCTGGTGATGGCTTTCTGATTGTAGAAGAGGTAGCATACCTGAATCTATAGTGTGCTTTGAGCATTGTCCCTGAAAATTCATCCAAAAGACTCTTTCTTTAGCCATCACAATGATTCTGAATCCATTTAATAGATGTTAATAAACTCCATTCTGACTGGGCATGGTGGCTCACTCCTGTAATCCCAACACTTTGTGAGGAAGAGGTAAGAGGCCTGCCTGCTCCTGCGGGCTCAAGACCAACCTGGGCAACATGGCAAGACCTAATCTCTACAATAAAAAGAAAGAACATTAACTGGGCATGGTGGCACATGCCTGTGGTTTCAGCTACTTGGATGGCTGAGGCAGAAAGATAGCCTGAGTCCAACAGGTCAAGGCTATGGTGGTTGTGAGCATGCCACTGCACTCCAGCCTGGGTGACAGAGTGAAACTCCTACTAAAAAAAAAACCCTCTTCATTATGCTTATACTAGTAACAATGGATACTGTTCTTTGCCACTTAACTCTTAAATTCATTATAAATGTTTTCAGTACTCTATTTCCTTCATATATTGAATTGTAACTTGACATAGCTCATTCCCTTCATATATTGAATTTCAACTTGACATAGCTCATTCCCAAAAAGTAAGAAAAATTTCTTATATAGTCATAATCACAGGGCCTATGGTTCCCTTATCATTTAAAAAGTCTGATCTCTGTAGACTTCTTAATGATAATATGAATATAAAGGGGATTTTTGAGGGAAAATATAAAGAAACATGTTTTGAAAAGGTGTTTGTGTAATGGCATTCGTCAAAACAGTGATATGTGAAAGATATTGCTAAGATACTTGAATTTTTAAACCCATTTCACAGCATCTAAAGTATAAAAAAATAAGTCTGCAACTTTTCAAGCCAATAGTTTTCTTTTCACTAATGTATCAATGGCAACAGGATATTTCCCTAAATGTGGTTGTTTTAATAATATAATGATGGCAAAAAAAATGACTCGGAGAAAAAAAAGTATGGCATACATAGGTCAGGAGGAGGAGACTGGGGAAGAGTGTTAACAAAAGATGTTATGGGTCTGTATATACAGAGACTTTGAGTATTTGTTCAAAGTAGAAATCCCATTTGTCCATGATCCATAACAGGTTTTAAAAACTGATAGCTCTGAAGACTGCATTAAGCTTGAAGAAGTAAAGTTGGAGAAGTAAGACTACAGTCATTCTTTACACAGTGCTGGATGGGTGGAAAACTCAACCTGAAATGGGAAAACGTTGGGATTTCTGGAGACTTTTAAGGGTTTGTTATCTGTAGTAGAGATCCTTATGAGTATGGCGTCAGGAGATGCCACTTGAATACCCTCTCCTACCTCATGCAGATTTGCCTCAGTCTCCTTGATGGAAGAACACTGTAGTAAAGAGAAAGAGAAAAGAAAAAGCGATCATTGGAAAACCTAATCAGAAGCTGGATCACTGTTTCAGCTGTGGCACTGGCATGGGGCTCTGGAAGCCAAAAGCAAAGTATCAGGCCAAGAGGCAGTATTAAAGTATTGTATATTCCAGAGAGATCACAGAATGCAGCAATTTGCTGACCATTCGGTGGTCTTAGACAGAGGACTTTCTATAGATTTGTGAGGGCAGAAACCAGACTACAATGGGCTGAGATGTAAATGGAGTGCGAGAAATGGAGACACTAAGTAACACCATCCTTTTGAGAATATGTCAGGAAAGGAAAGGCTGACAGGACAGTAGCATGTGGACTGCATTGAGTAAATTTGAGTATGTTCCTTCAAGAAAAAGAGTAAGTGAAGAAAGAAATAATAAATATACAAAGTGATGAGGATGAAAAGTATTTCTGCAAGAGTTTGTTCACTTCTTTTTCTTCTATCTCCAGTATTAAAATGGTTGTTTCTGGCTTCATATCTCTACCATCGCCATATATATGGGCCTTATTCTATAAGTTAGGCTAACTATTGAGAAAACCCTAGACACTGGGATGAGGGATTTGTGTCATGTGTACATGATTGAGAGAAAGAAATTAAAGAGGGAGAGGGGGAGAAAAGAAGGCCGTGCAAGTAGAGAAAAACTAAGAATATCTGTGGAGAGGGAAGGGTAAGGAAGGAAATTTAAAATGCTGCATAATATGGGAGAAAAGAATTTTAATAAATGTTGCCATGGATAATGAATTGGATGACCTTGCAAATTCTCTGACCAACATAAGGAAATAATGGAACTACTCTAAGACATGACTCGTGTGTCCCTGCATCCTAGAGTTGAAGTCTTGGCAATGTAGCAGCCCAGACTTAGTGTTTTAAAACAATCAGGAGCTCACTGAGGTTTTGCGGGAATTGTATTTCAAAAAAAAAAAAAAAAAACCAATGAGTTCAGGTTACTAAACCCTTACTACAGCTTTAAAACAACCTTCGAGTCCCCAAACTTGCATAAGCTCAAAGTGGGCTGTAATGGCTTTTTGGAGGCCATAGGTGTCAGTTTTTTCCAGGGGAATGTAAGTGGACCAAGATGGATTAAGAAAGCAGGTGTGAGCCGGGCTCGGTGGCTCAGCCTGTAATCCCGCGCTTTTGGGAAGCTGAGGTGAGTGGATTGCCTGAGCCCGCGGGTTCGAGACCTGCCTGGGCAGCAAGACCTCCTCTCTACAATAAATCAAGAAATCAGCTGGGCGTGGTAGCGCATGCCTGTAATTCCGGCTACTTGGAAGGCTGAGGCTGCCGGAATCCAGCAGGTCGAGGCTGTGGTGGCCGGGAGCGGCCACTGCCCTCCAGTCTGGGCAACAGAGTGAGACTCCAACTAAAAAAAAAAGGAAAAAAGCAGGTGTGCTTTTTCATTCCCTTTCTTTGCACATTGCCTACTGAATGCAGAGACTCTGAGACCCGAGAGGAGGCCAAGTCACATAATGAGAGGAACCTGGTTTTTGAGTGACCATACTGACGGTGACCACCAACTAGGAACACTAATGGACAGATAAGTGAGCAAGAAGCAAAATTGTATTGTCAGGTCACCAAAATAGGTGAGCAGATACATAAAGAAATCACAGGGTTAGTCCAGGAATTGTTTTGGTTTTCCACCACATTAAAGTCTGAGGACATTGTCAAAATGGAGGTAGGGTAGCAGCGGTCTTTATAAAATCAATGTGCTTTCTTTGGGAGCCTTATTGACCGCAGTAAACAGAAATGGAAATTACGTTAAATTGTTACATTTTTTATTTCATATGTTTACCATCAGTTCTCAATCAATGACTTGATGTGTTCTACTTTCAAACTTAGATAGATACAGGAATTACATGAGTTTAAAGCTACATTTCCAAGCACTGAAAGAAAAAATGTGTCAACATAACAAAATGAGTGTTTGTTTTAGAAACAAATGCATTCATTTATTAATAGCATCATGTTCCTGTTCAGTGAGCATGATTCAGATCCATTTTTACCAATCTTTTCAGTTGCCTGTGTGACTACTTTGTCTCAGTTTTGTCCTGTTTCATATCCACCTCACTATTCACAGTACCCAGCAATATACCTCATCCATGGTAAGGGCCCAATTAATATTTGCAAAACTGTACTTAATTTGAAAATATGAAGTTACAAGTGATACAGATAGGTCTAAAGATCCTTTAGGTATTTATTTGTTCAGTAACATCAGCTCTATTCCTTTACTGGAAAAGTCATTTTTTAATTGAAAGAATATTTTTGCTAATGATTGATTTGGAGCTTCTCTATTTTTCATCTCATAAATCCCATTGAAGTTATTTGCTTCATAATTTAGAACTTGCCTTTTGTCATATTAAGATCTCCTCGGTGAATAAAAATGACCCTGTTCTTAAAATCAAAATGAACATCATCATCAGAGTCACTAAAATTAGTTATGTTGTGCCGTGTCTTCTCAAACCATTCTTGGATCATTTCTAGTCTTCATTCTTCAAGGTAGGCATTTATTAATGAGCAGAACAGAAAGCCAAGGCTAAGACTTTTTATCCCATGCCATTTTGCAGCCGTGGCAAGGTTACGCTGAGAGAGACTGAAGCGCACAGCGCTCTTCTGCCTCCCACTCGCTCCCGAGTGCCTAATGCCTAATGGCAGCATTAACTCACTGGTGTCACTTAGGGCACTGAAGGACGATTTGCTTTTCTCAGCATGCCGGTGCTTCAACAGATACCCTCTTGGCCTTGCAATAACAAAGTACCTTCCCAAGTGTCTGACTTTCCATGAGTGGGAGGTGCCAGGAGAACAGATTGGGATCACCAGGCTCAGCTTCTGATGCACGTAGCTCCACGTAGCTTTGGCTTAGGCCAGCTCATTCATGACAACAAATGGCGTTAGTATTAAGGTGTGTTTTTCACCCTGTCACCTCGTAGGACAGTTCCATATTAATTACTCTCTTTCTTTTTCCTTTATCAACTAAAATATAATGCTCTGGGAAACTTTATCTGCCTTCACAAGGCAAAGGCATGAGGTAATCAACCAGGTTGGATCATAAACACCCACCATGACTGACCTTCTGTACCAGATGTAATGTCATTAGTAATCACTGGGAAACTCTCTGGTTCAGTTCCCAAATCTGTCTGCACTTAAGTATCCCCTTGTAAGATTTTTGTTGTTCTGGTTGGTAATTAATTTGTCAATGTGGTTATATATGCATATTTGAAATCACATGAAATATGTTAATTTGGAAATACATTTTTCCATTCTTCTAGTTCATGAAATCATTTCACATGCTTCTGCTACATCATCTTGATCATCATATTTTGTATTATTGATACAGTTTTTCAAAGCATATCATATTTATGTCTATGTTGTTTGAGATTCATACAACATTTTAAAATCTTCATATATTATGCTACCACTGAAAAACTTACTTCCCAAGACATCTGTCCCAATTTGCACAACACTGGTAGTTTGTCTCCTGTAAGTGCATATATACTTTTCTACGATGCAACCACTAGCTGTATTTTTGAAGTCAGCTTTTTAAAGCCTGACTCACAATGACACCAAATACTTGCAGATATGAGGTTCGATTCCTGTAATAATTACTAAAATGAAGTTAAATTTCTTTACCACTTTTTAACTTTATTTTTTTTAGTTTATTCTGTCGAGTGATCTCTATAATCATTTTTCTGAACTTTCAGGCTAATATATTTCTCCCAAAACTGTATTTCACTCCTGAAATACAGTAGTAAAAAGAGCCTCCCTGGTATGAAATATTTTGTGGGGACTTAAGTAGAAGGTTGCCTCCTCTTTATCAAAGAATTATTTTGAGGGGAATGCAAAAGCCTTAAAAATGTTTAGATCAATGGTATTTGATCAAAAGGCTCTGGAATGTGTGTGAATTTTTCAAAAGCACTTCATATGATTCTGATAGAGCCATGTCAGAACAAGGATACAGGAGCCTGTGTGTGTATGTGTGTGTGTGTGAGAGAGAGAGAGAGAGAGAGAGGGAGAGAGTTGTGCGGGTGGGCATTTCTTCCCATACCACTTCTCCTAGTCCTTCCAAAGGTAACCAATGTTATCAGCTTGGTATGAATACTTTCATACTTTTGCTTGATCCTCAAGCAAATGTATATGCATGTTTGGAGTTAATTTTCTATAATTTAACACAAAAGCAGCTCACATGCCTTGAGCACAGACTGATTTTTTCCCTTCCCTTTTTCTAGCCATTCAAACACTGAAGCCAGGCTTGGGGAGGGATTGCTCTCCTGCTGGAGCCTAGGCAGGGTATCAGAGACAAAGCAGATGGCAGAAGGGCATTCCTGGCTGGGAGTTCTGCCAGTAGACGTTGGTGAGGAGGTGCATAGAGAGTTTGAGTAAGACAGTCAGAAGACTAATATGATCAGATGGCATCGTGACTTTTAACAAATTGCTGGATTGCTTATTTGCAGCAGAAGGAAAGAGGGCTTTTAGAAGTTCTGCCTAACACCTTAAATATCACATTACAGTGGAAATCCCTTCCCTGTAAGAGAATGAGTGTATTAGAAAAGCATTTCTGGCCGGGCTCGGTGGCTCAGCCTGCAATCCCACGCCTTTGGGAGGCTGAGGCGAGTGGATTGGAAAACACAGCCATTTTCAGTGATGGTCATTAAGAGAAGACATAGAAATAGAATTATCAGATTTAGCAAATGAAAAACAAAATACACAGATGAGTTTAAATTTCAAATCAACAACCAATTTTTTTAAGTGTAAGTGTATCCCCCCACTCCATGCAATATTTGGTACATATATTTACTTAAAAAAAAAATCATTGTTTACCTGAAATCCAAATTTAACAAAGTATCCTTTGTTTTTAACCGGCAAACCTTAATTGGAAATACATTGACAAGTTTTAGTTGAGAGTTAGGACTTAACTATCCAAGTTAGGTTCTATTTAAGGGTGTCACTCAGCTCTAAAGCCTAATTAGGGAACCTAAAATAGGACACGTTAAAGAAGGAACAAGAAAGTAATATTTGAATGTGACTTACCTGAGCCAACTGGGAAATGAAGATCTAGAATACAAGGATGCCATTTAATTTGAAGGATAAGAGGAATGCTGACAACTTTTGAGAAATCATTCACTAGAGAGTTAGAGGTGGGATGCCTGACTACAACTATGCCTAAAGTCAGAGGGAGGCATTTATTTTGAAAGGTTAAAATATAGAAGAAAAAAATGAAGAGGACAAGTGGAAAAGACCTGGAGATGACCATAGAAAGAGCAGGTGGTGCTATATTGAGACAGGCACTAAGGAAGTGGGAATTCCTGAAGAGAGAGGTGGATAGAGCACAACAAACAATCACCTCTTTTGGAGGACAGGTTTCTGGACACCCTCATCTCACCCTTTTTTTTTTTTTTGGTAAGATATTTTCTTCTGCCCCTCCCCACTCCACAAGAAACTCACACTATGTCAGGGTTTGTTTTTGTTTTTGTTTTTCCTAGATGGAGTCGATTTTGGTAAACTTTATTTTCCTTGGAAAAGGCATTTCTTTTAGTTATTTTTCAATTGCTAGTATTCATTTCTTGTCATTTGTGATTTTGTATGGTGTTCATTCTCACTTATTTGTTTATAAGTTAGCAAGCAGTTGTTCTTTTCATTATTTAAAGAGATTTTTGGAAGGGAAGGGCACATGGCAACCAAGAAACAGCTGACTCTCATGGAGCAAGCCAAGAAGAGAGGCCCAGCAGTTAGAGACCTGCAGCAGTCAGAGCAGCTTGAGATGGAGGATGCACCCCACGTAGAGCAAGGAGGAATAGTGGGACCCACATAGAGCAAGGAGAAGAGAGAAGAGGCAGCCTGCTTTGAAACCAGGAAGCCTTGCCCTCCTTGGGTTGCATTAGAAACAAAGAGCAACCTCTGGACATAGGGAAATGGTGAATGCAGGGCAGTAGGAAATTAGCACTCCCACTATGGACTGGAAGGTTCCCTGGATCCTCATGGGACTCCAGTTTCACTGGGGAAACAGCCTGGATATGGGACAGCTGTACCCTGCCAGAGCCCATATGAAGCTGGGAACTCATTCCTGCTCTGAATGCCTATGGCCAGATTAAGAAATTGATCCCTGTTGGCTGGCTTGGTGACAAACTCCCAGGGTTGGAGGAAACAGGAACCCCAGTCATCTTCACTTGCCCCAAGGGCAAATTCTGCTGTTGCCAGCAGTTTTTGTTTAGGGCAAGCTGCATTGAGAGACCCTGTTGCTGAATGAATTTGTGGAGTTCTGAAAATGGTCAGTCTCTAGCTGGGGAAGGGAAGCCAGAAGGAGCCATATCATCCTGATAATTCCTATCGCCCCACGAGAACTCTTCTGTGCAACAGACAGCTCTGCCATTCCTGCAGCATTGCCACAGTGGCCAGGGCACTCATCTCTCCTCCCAACTTCCACTGAGTGTGTACAGTTAGGGGGCTGGAATGCAGATCAGTCGGATCCAACCACTTGGGAAAACCTTGCTGCAAAAGGAAACTGAGTTCTGAGCACAGACAGCCTGAGACAAGAGAAAAGGAACTGAGGGAGGGGAGGGACCTATCATCTGCCAACCCCTTTGTTCCTATGGAAACTATTTTGTACAGCAGAGATGACTTGGCCATCCCTACAGTGTGACACAGAAGCCAGGGGACCCATTTCCACTGGAGTAGTCATTTGCATACACAGATGGAGAGCTGGGAAGGGGTCCTGTCTGACCTAGCCTTTCCCAACCAGCTTTTCCTTCCAACCTCAAAAAAACCCCAAGGACTGAGGAACTTTTGGAGCTCCCACAGCTCCAGCTATATCTAGGTCATTTGTAAACTTGCTAAGAAAAAGCCCACAGCCACCACCACAGTATGCTATCTCTTGTAAGCATGAACTCCTGGCTAGAGTCAACTGACACAGTCCATTTACAATACACCCTTTAGAAAACAATACACCCTTTAGAAAGAGGTAAAAACTAAGACCATGCCACCATACATTTCACAGACCAGTCCATAGTCTGAGGTATCAGAGAGATCCTATACAGAGAGCTCCGGAGACGTTAGTGATGAACTATCCTTAGAATCCAACCCTTGCTCCATCACTGGATGCTTTGTAGGTTCCCTCTAGCATTAGTCAAATGCTGGAAGCCTCACAGGACAACTTGACTCATGAGACCATCAGAACTCACAGTGGTCAAGTCCTCATGGATTACCTTCCCCAAGGGAACAAAGAGTGCTTTGTTCCCACAAGAGAGGAGTACTTTCTGAGAAGAGGAGTACTTTCTGAGACAGAGTACTTTCTGAGAGAGGAGTACTTTCTGAGACAGAAATAACACATAAATGGCCACCCCAACACTAGCAACCTTATCAAACTAAAAAACAACAAAACAAAATATAAAAGGAAGAGACTCTCCCTCATAATGAGGAATAACCAAAGAAGGATTTCCCAGATCCCAAGAAGTGGAACCTATCTAGGATGACCTGCCATTGATGACAGACACAGAATACAGACTAGAAAGCAAAGAACTTAAAGAAGATGCACAGTGTGGGCACACAGATCATCCAGGCAATGCAAAAAGTGCAGGAGGTGAAACCTGAGCTGGCCATTATTAAAAGGACCAGTCTGAACTCCTAGAAATGAAGAATTCTTTATTGACATTTCAAAACACAGTAGCAAGTCTCAACAGGAGAATCAGTCATGCAGAAGAAAGAATTTCAGAGCTTGAGGATCAGACTAGTCTGAGAAAAACAAGGTGACAAAACTAAGGAATTTAAAAACATAAAATCTATTGCTGATTGACACCCCTGAGATTAAGAGGAAACTGTGAACACCCTGGATCTAGCCTTCCAAGGTATCAACCAAGAACATTTTGCCTATCTCAACAGACAGGCAGACTGTTGGGAGCCAGTCATGGAGGCCCACTGAGCATTAGGGATCAGGAAGGGCCATTGACCTCAAGACCACTAGGATGCATTCAGGAGCTATTTGACCCCATTTCCTCCCCCTTTCTACTCAGCACTAACCAGATTAAGCTCCTGTGAGCTCAAAACATAAAAACTCTGAGACCAGGATGAACACAAGCTAACTTTAGAAGCTCATTGCTTCCATTCTTCCACAAATTGCAGTTTTGGCTTTCACACAACTTATAATTCAAACTCATGTCACATCTAAGAGCCTTAGTATTGGTCACAGTCTTCTGGGTCATGATCTTAGGATTTATTGAAGGTGTAAGTTGTAGAATATAGTTTTAGAAGACAGCCATTTTGTTGAAAAAATGCGGCTGGGTTACTTGCAGGTAGCCCACTGTGAACTTTGGACTGGGCCACATTCCAAACATTCTGGGATGGGCCCCTTTCGTTTGTAAAGTAAATACTTAAGCTTCTATAGAATTGTTTAACTTGGCATAAATCAATCAGCTTAGGATGAAAAAGGTTTATAGAATATGTCAGTCACAGACTAGGCTACCCTTTGTTATGGGATTTTAAGGTTATCATACGAAAAGGGTTTAAAGGCAATCATTGATTTAAGTTTTCATGCATTAAGGTTTCTGGTGGGTGGGGGATGCCCCTCCCACATCTGACTTTGTGTATAAAAGACCCGTTGCAATTCCCAATAACACACATCATTTCTGCACTAGACTGAAGTCTAGTCTCTTTCTCTCTCTCTCTCTTTCTCTCTTCCTTCCTCCTCCCAATCGCCAATGCCATCTCCACCTTTGAGGTACCCTGAACCTGGCTGGAGCTGGTCTCCAGCAGCAGCCATGCAGATGCAGATTTAGAGAATTCCTGTCAGGTATTACACAAGAAGCCCATATCCAAGGCACACAATAATCTGTCTCTACAAGATGAAAGAAAAAAATTCCTAAAGGCAGCTACAGAGAAAGGACAGACCAACTACCAAGGAAGACTCATCAAAATTGCAGCAGACTTCTCAGCAGAAAACTTACAAGCCTGAAGGGACTGGAATCCCATCTTTAACATTCTTAAAGAAAAGCAATTCCAGTCAAGAATTTCTTACAGCTTCATTAATGAAAAAGAATTAAAATCCTTCACAGACCTCTAACTGGTAAGAGAATATGCCACCTTCAACCAGCCTTTCAGGAGATATTTAAGAAAGTTCTAAGCATGGAAATGAAAGAACAGTGTCACTCATTGTAAGAGTATAGGCAAACACAGAATTTACAAACCATATAAATCAACTACAAAACCTAAAAGCAAAGCAGTGTGTTAATAAGCAATATGATAGGAACAAATTCCAAATAGCAATAATTAACTGAAACATGATTTGACTGAATGCACCACTGAAAAGGCATAGAGTGACAAATTGGATAAAGAAGCATGATCCACCCTTCTGCTGCCTTCAGGAAACCCATCTCACTGCAAATGACACCCACAGGCTCAAGGTAAAGGACTAGAGAAAGATTTTCCAGGCAAATGGAAAATAAGCAAACAAACAAAAAAGCAGACGCAGCTATTTTTACATCAGCCAAAACAGACTTCAAACCAATAACAGACGAAAAGGACACAGAAGGACACTATATTGTGATAACAGGCTCAATACTTCAGCAAAAAAAATATTCATCTTGAATATACATGCACCTAACATAGGAGCAGATTTGTAAAATAGTTGCTAATTAAACTAAGAGAAGACATAGTCATACAATTATAGTTGGAAACATTTATACCCCCAAAGCCTCAGGCAGATTATTGAGTAAAAATAAGAAGAAGAATATCCAGAACTCTACACCTGACCAACTGGATATAATAGACAGCTACAGAACACTGCAGCCAACAACCACATAACATACAAGCTTCTCATCAGCACATGGTACATACTCCAAAATAGACCATATACTTGGGAATAAATCAAGTGTGAACAAATTTCGAAAAGTGAAAATCATTCAAAGCATATTCTCAGACCACAGTGGAATCAAAATAAACATCATCACCAAAAGAAACCACCCTCAAAACATAAATACATGGAAGTTAAACAACATGCTTCTTAACAACTTTTGGGTTATCACCAAAATCAAGGCAGAAATAAAAAGAGTCCTAGAAACAAAAGAAAACAAAGACACAACTCACCAAAGCTTCTGGAATACTACAAAAGTGGTGCTGAAAGGGAAGCTTATAGCATTGCAAGCAAATATTAAAAAATAGAAAGAATTGCAGGCAAACAGTCTTAATGTCACACCAAAGGGAGCTGCAAAGGCAAGAATAATCCAATCTCATAATTAGTAGAAAAAATTGGAATCATTAAAATAAATTCACAGTTGAATAAGTAGAGTTCAAAAAAATCATACAAAGAATCAGTGAGATGAACAGCTGGCTCTTTGAAAGGATGAATAAAAATTACGAAACCCCCAGCAGGTCTCAGTGGCTCAGCCTATAATCCTATGCCTTGGGAGGCTGAGGATTGTGAATTGCCTGAGCCCACGGGTTCGAGATCCGCTTGGGCAACTTGGCGAGACCTCATCTCTACAATAAATTAAAAAATTAGCTGGACGTGGTAGCGCACGCTTGTAGTTCCAGCTACTTGGAAGGCTGAGGCGGAAGGATTGCTGGAGCCCAGCAGGTGGAGGCTATGGTGGCCAGGAGCGGACACTGCACTCCTGTCTGGGTGACGGAGTGAGACTCCAACTCAAAAAAAAAAATTACCTTGGCGAGACCTCATCTCTACAATAAATCAAAAAATTAGCTGGGCACGGTAGTGCACGCCTGTAGTTGCAGCTACTTGGAAGGCTGAGGTGGAAGGATCACCGGAGCCCAGCAGGTCAAGGCTGCAGTGGCCGCTCCCAGTCTGGGACAGAGTGAGACTCCAACTCAAAAACAAAAAAAAAATTACCAAACCCTGGCCAGATTAAACTGAAAAAAAAAGAGAAAATTCAAATAAGCCCAATTGGAAAAAAAAGGTGATGTTACCACTGACTGTGAAGAAATACAAAAAAATTATCAGTGATTTCTATGAATGTATATATGTGAATGAACTAGAAAATCTAGAGGAAATGGAGGAATTCCTGGAATCACATAACCTCCCAAGATTGAAACAGGAAGCAATTGAAACCCTAAACAGACCAGTAACAATTCAAGAAATTAATTCAGTAATAAGAAACCTCCCCATCAAAAAGACCCTGAACCAGAGGATTTTTCAGTTGAATTCTACAAGATGTACATGGAAGAGCTGATACTTTCAAGAAGGAAGGAATATGCCCTAGCTCATTCTGTAAAGCCGTTATCATACTGATACACCCAAATGGCAAAGATCCGACAAAAAAGAAAACTACAGGCTAATTTCCAAGATGAACATAGATACGAAAATTTTCAACAAGATTCTAGCAAATAGCACATTTCAAGGATCATTTATTATGACCACGTGGGCTTCATTCCTAGGATGCAAGTCTGGTTGGCCATACATAAATTAATAAATGTAATCCTTCAAATAAACAAGTGTAAAACCTAGAATAACATGATATCTCATTAAATGCAGAAAAAATAAAATCCATCTTTCCTTCTTGGTAAAAACTCTCAAATGCCTAGTCATCAAAGCGACACTCCTCAGAAAAGTAAGAGCCATCTATGGTAAACCTCCAGCCAACATTATACTTCAGGGGCAGAAGCTGAAAGCACTCCTCCTATGAACTGGAAAAAGACAAGGATGCCGCTTTCACCCCTATTCAACATAGCAATGGAAGTCCTAACCAGAGCAATCAGGCAGGAGAAAGAAATCAGGGGTATCCAAAGAGGAAAAGAGGGATTTAAGTTATCCCTTTTTGCAAATAACATGATTCTATACCTACAAAAACCTAGTGAGCCTGCAAAAACCTCTCTGCACTGATAAATTACCTCAGTAAAGTCTCGGAATGCAAAAATCAATGCACAAAAACAGTTGCATTTCTATGCATCTACAATAAGCAGGCTGAGAACCAAGTAAAAACACAATCCCATTCACAATAGCTATAAAAGTATAAATAGTCTCAGCATCCACGTAACCAAAGAGGTTAATGACCTTAACAATGAGAACTACAAAACACTTTTTGTATAAATCAGAGATGACACAAGCAAGTAGAAAAACATGCTCATAAATTGGAAGAATCAATATTGTGAAGATATCCATTCTACCCTAGGCAATCTACAGATTCAATGCAATCCCTAGCAAATACCAGCATCATTTTTCAGAGACCTAGAATGACAATAAAGAAATTCATATGGAAGCAAAAAAGAACTGAATAGACAAAGCGATCATCAACAAAAAGAACAAAGTTGGAGGCATCACACTTCTAGACATTAAACTCTTCTACAAGGTTACAGTAACAAAGACAACATAGTACTGTTACAGGAATAGATGCATAGAACAATGGAACCCGACAGAGAATCCAGAAACAAAACGACAAACCTTCAACCAACTCATTGCTGATAAAGCAAATGAAATAAATATTAGGGAAATAAAAATCATATTTAGCATATAGTGCTGGGAAAACTGACCACATGCAGAAGAGTGGAACTGTACCTCTTCCTACCAGCATCTTAAAAATAAAAAATCAAAATGGTTCAAGGACTTAAATATGAAATCTCAAACTATAACAATATTAGAAGAAAACTTAAGGGACACTCTCTTGGACATTGGAGTAGGCAATGAATTCATGGCCAAATCCTCAAAAGCAAATGTATCAAAAACCAAAATTGACAGATGGAAGCATTTCAAACTAAAAAGGTTTTGAACAGCAAAATAAAGCATTGAGATAGTAAAGAAAGAACTCACATTATCCAGAAAAATATTTGCATGCTATGCATCCTATGAAGACCCAATATCCAAGATCTACAAGATATTCAAACAAATTGGCAGGGAGAAACAAACAAACAAACAAACAACCCCATTAGTTCTTTTTAGATCCCTCGATATACATGACGGTTTAGTTTCAGGGATCCCAGTATACAAAAATCTGAGTATACTCAAGTACTGCAGTGGTCCCTGCTGAACCTACCTATAGGAAAATTCAGTTTTTCATATACTCAGGCTTTGAATCCGAGAATACCGTATTTTTGATCCATGTTTTGTGGGGAAAAAAGTATGCTGATTTGTGGACCCACACAGTTCAAGGGTCGACTATACTATGATAAATCAGATGGCTATGAAGTAACCCACAGGTGGGAAGCATACACAGCATGGATATACTGGGCAAAGGGATGATTCATGTCTTGAGTGGGACAGAGCAGGATGTCAAGAAACCTCATCACACACCTCAGAATGACACACAATTTAAAATTTATAAATTTCTAATTTTTGTAAGTTTTCGTTTAATATTTTTGGACTGAGAGTGTGCAGGAAACAAATCGTGGAAAAACAAAACCTTGGCTAAGGAGATGCTACTGTATAGGAAACAAACATGGTAAAGGCTGATCACTGAAGCTGGGTGATGGATATATTACTGTTTTTGTGTGTTGTATATCCTTGAAATTGTCCACAATGAATTATTTTAAAATAAAATAAAAGACAAAAAAGTAGACAAAGGACTTTTGAGAAATGAGCAAGCAATTCTCAAAGGAAGACATTCAACAGCCAACAAACATAAGAAGAAATGCTTAACCTCACTAATCATCAGAGAAATGCAAATAAAAACTACGCTGAGATAGCACTTCACACTGGTAAGTATAGACATCATTAAAAAGTAAAATAAACAACAGTGTTAATGAGGCTGTAGAGAAAGCGAATGCTGCTACACTGTTGGGATTGTCAACTACTTCAATCTTTGTGGAAAACAGTGTGACAATTTCTCAAAGAACTGAAAATTGAGCTAACATGATCCAGCAATCCCACTTCTAGGAATAAATCCAAAGGAACATAAATCACTGTACCAAAAAGACACCTGCACACACGTGCTCATTGCAGCACTATTCACTATAATAAAACATTGGAACCAACCCAGATGCCCATCAAAAAGTTGACTGGGTAAAGAAAATGTGGCAAATATACACTGTGGAATTCCATGCAGCCTTAAAGAACAAAATCATGCCCTTGCCGCAACATGGATGTAACTGGAGACCATTCTAAGTAAATTATCTCAGCAACCAAAAACGACCTGAATACTGCATGCTCTCTCTCATAAGCAAAACCTAAACATTGGGCACAAGATTACAAACATGGGAATAACAAATGCTGGACAAAGCTCAAGGAGAGACAGAGGGAAGGAGGGGGGAAAAAGGGCCCACGCCACACACTGGGTACCATGGCCACTTCTGGGGCAAGAGAGGGCTCGCTAGAAGCCCAAACCTCACTTGCATGAAATTTACTCATGTCACAACTCCTCACATGTACCCCACAGCTCTAAAAATTGCTTAATTAACAAATCAAATAAATAGGAGATTTTAACAAACATTTTTAATTGTTTATATTTATCATACACAACATGTTTTATTAAACTATGTAGACATGGTGACTTAGTCAATTAAACTAATTAACTCATGGATTGCCTCACATACCATGTTTTTGTGGTGAGCAGCCCAACTTTTTAAAAAACTTTTTATCAATTTTTATACTAATCCTCCTTCTAATTTCTCTTACTTCACATTTAGTGCAAATGGGAACTGTTAGACAGGATTCTAGTCTGAAAGTTTTAATTTCTGCTAGAAGACATTTTCTCAGAGGCAAGGCAGACCTGACCCTAGTCCACTACCCAGACTGTCTCTCCTCTGGGTTTGCAGCCCTCTAAGTTGCTGGGTTGAATTTTTTAAAATATGTGGGGTACAATTCAGAGCTAGATGTTATTACACTTACAAAGTTAATACCACTTAGAAAACACACACACACACACACACACACACACACACACACACACACACGTTTTATTTAGACACTAAATGGCATACAAGAAACTGAACATATTTAAAGCATACCAAGTTCTGACATCTGTACACTCTATGAAACCATCACTGCAGTCAACATAAAGAGCACATCTGTCCTCCATAGTTTTTCTTGTGCCTCCTTGTAATCACTCTCTCTCCTGCTCTTCTCTGCCCCACCCAGTCACAGTCTGTCATCGGTCTCCTTCTTATTGCTATAGATTAGTCTGCATTTTTCAGAATTTTACATGCATTGAATTATACAGTGTGTATTTTTTAATCTGGCTTACGATACTTAGAATAATTATTTTAGGAATCAGCTGCATTGTAGTATGTACCAGCAGTTTACTTCTATAATTGCTGGGTAATATTCCATTGTATGGACATACCAAGGCTTGGTTATTAATAACAAAACTGCTATAAATATTCATATGCCAATCTTTGCATGAACACACACTTTACGTCCTTTTGAATAAATACCTAAGAGGGAACTGACTGGCTCAGATGACAGGTATGTATTTAACATTTTAAAAACTGCCAACTATTTTCCAAACTGATTTTATAATTGTATATCCTAACTGTTAGGGTACGGATAGGGGAGGACAGCCTGTTGGAGGGGTGATGGGAGGTGCAGCACTGGTAACCCAGAGATCCAAGCAATGCAAAGAATTGCAACACACAAAGAGGCTTAAAAAGATGAACATTTTATTTAAAAGTAAATTAGAGAGAGAAAGAGAAGGGAGAGGGAAGATTCGCCTCCCCGAGTGGGCCAAAGTCAGGAAGCATCCGACAGCCAAAGCTCAAAGAACACGTGGCCACACCAGAGTCTAGTAAGGCAATGGCCACTGGTTCTTTGTGGTTGAGTCCTTTTAACTATTCCCCTAGATGGGGGAAGATCATTAAGGTGATTGGGTGGTGGTCTGCTCCTTGTCATCACAAAGGGGCAGGCAAATGCAGGTACTGACATCAGGTGATGGACAGCAGGCAGATGGATGGGTTAGTCACATGATTGTCACCATGGTAGGGTTTATTTGTATCACTTAGGTAACAAAGAGATGATTAGGTTAACCCTGGGGCGAGGGGTTTCCTGCAAGAGACTTGTTATATGCTTACAATTCACAAACTCAGACATTTGCAACTCACAAACACCTTAACCAAAGGTGGTTGTATTTTTACTTTTATGACTTTGGTCAATCAAAGGATGATCCTTGATCTTCGGCCTTGACAAGGAACCTAAAAGTTTGCTAGAGGTTATTATGCTAAACCATGAATTGAAAGGTTGGGCTGTCCTGGTCTTGCATCTGATGGAGATTTGCTGAGGGGGGATGGGATAGGCTACTGCTTGTTCTACAGTAGAATGCCTGACTGCTTTCTAATGGTTATGCTGAGGCAAAGAGACTAAACTAAGAATAAGCTAAGTTTCTTCTAGGTTTGTATAGGTACATTTCACTAACAATTTCTTCCCACCCTTGTCAATATTTGGCATGGTTAGTCTTTCTCATGTTAGACATTTTAATAGATGTGTAGTAGTATTTCACTGTGATTTTGATTTGCATTTCCCTAATGAGTAATGATGTTGTGAATCATTTCATGTGTTCATTTTTTATCTGTATACCTTTGATAAAGAGCCTTTTCTAATCTTTTGCCCTTTGAAAAGTTGAGTTCTTTGTTTTCTTATTGAGTTTTGAAAATTATTTATAGATCTAGATAATGTTCTTTATCAAATATATTATTATAAATTTTTTTTGAGTTGGAGTCTCACTCGGTCGCCCAGACTGGAGTTGCAGTGGCCACTCCCGGCCACCGCAGCCTTGCCTGCTGGGCTCTGGCGATTATAGATCTAAATAATGTTCTTTATCAAATATATTATTATAAAATATTTTGTCAGTTGGTAGTATTGAAAGACGGTGGCGCACAGCGAGACTCAACACCCTTTGAGGCCAAGAGATTTATTAAAGCAGCAGCTACAGAAAGAGGGAAGAGGGTCTGTTACCGCCCGGTAGGGGAGGGAGAGTGAGAGAGAGAGAGACCGTGAGAGAGGTCTGTATTTATCAGTTTGGGAGGGGGTGGCTAGTGCTGTGCCAGGGCCTGGCAAGGGCTGGCCAGTGCCGTTTTAGGGTCTTATTGGAGGGGGCTATGAGGTAGTATACCTATAGGGAGATAATATTTGCGCACAGGTTTAAGCTTCGCACGCGCGAAAAGCAGGAGCTTAGGGCCTTTGTTGTCTTTGTTTGGTTCTATATAGTGTTTAGTGCCATCTTGGGAGACGCCCTTCTGACTGTTCCCTGTGCCCTTCAAGTATACTTTTTAATTACCCTAGCAGTGTTCTCTAGAAGTAGAAATGTTTGCTTTTCATGAAATCCAATTTATCAAATATTTTTCTTTTATGAATCATGTTTTTGGTGTTGTATTTAAAAAATCCTTGTCTCACTCAAGGTTACAAAAGATTTCTGTCATGTTTTCTTCACAGATATTTTTAATTTTAGATTTACATTTGGGTCTATGATCCATTTTGTGTCAAGTAGTGTTTATGGTGTAGGTATAGATACAAGTTTATTTTTTTTTGCATATGGATATCCAATTGTTCAATTGTTATAGCATCAGACTATCCCATAGTTCCAGCATATATTTTCTACACTGATTTACCTTTATGATTTTGTTGAAAATAAGTTTTCTGTATTTATATGTGTTTATTTGTAGACTCTCTATTTTGTTCCATCTATTTGCCTATCTTGACACTAATATTACACTGTTTTGAATACTGTGGCTTTACAGTAAGTCTTGAAAGGAGGTCACATTGGTTATGTCAGGGTCTGGATAGGATGAGGGTAAATGGATGTGAGGGGGAGGCGCAGCACTGGTAACCCAAAGATTTGAGTAAATGCAAAGAATTGCAACACACAAAAAGATTAAGAAAGGAAAGTTTATTTAAAAGTAAATTAGAGAGAGAAAGAGAAGGAAGAGAGAAGATTCACCTCCCCAAGTTGGGGGGAGGGGACCAAAGCCAGGAAGCATGGTGACTGCCATAGCTCAAAGAGCACATGGCTACACCAGTGTCTAGCAAGGCAGTGACCACTGATTGCTTGTGGTTAAGTCCTTTTAACCATTCCCCTTGATGGGGGAAGATTTTTAAGGTGATTGGGTGGTGGTCTGCTTCCCCATCATCACAAAGGGGCAGACAAGTGCAGATACTGATGATATCAGGTGATGGACAACAGGCAGATGGGTGGGTTAATCACATGATTGCTGCCATGGTGGGACTTTCCTGTGTCATGTAGTTCACAGAGGGCTGATTAGGTTAACCCCAGGGGGAGAGAATTCCTGCAAGAGACTTGTTAGACATTTGCAATTCACAAACTCAGACATTTGCAACTCACAAACTCTTACGACTTTGGCCAGCCAAAGGGTGATATTTGATCTTAGGCCTTGACAAGGATCCTAAAAGTTTCCTAGAGATTATTATGCTAAACAATGAATTGAAAGGTTGACCTGTCCTGGTCTTGCATCTGAAGGAGATACGCCAAGGGGGATGGGATAGGCTGCTGTTTGCTCTGCAGTAGAATATCTGAATGCTTTCTAATGGTTATACTGAGGCAAAAAGACTAAAACCTTTCAAGTTAGTCTTCCAATTTTGTTCTTTTTTGAAGTTGTTTTAGCATTGAAATCATCTGTAGGGCTTCTTAACTTTTGAACATAAAGAATATAGTTATAATAGTTATAACTCTTTTCTATTCATCTATTATAACTCTTCTACAATGATCACATCTGTGTCCATAAATTTTCTTGAGTTTTGTTGTAGCATACAGTAAAATTACTTACAAACAGTTTGAGCCTTTTTGGATCATGCTTTTAAGATTTATTAGGTACAGATGGATGTGGTGGCTCATGCCTGTAATCCCAGCACTCTGGGAGGCCAAGGCAGGACAATTGCTTGAGCCCAGGAGTTCGAAACCCTCCTAAACAACATAGTGAGACTTTGTCTCAATCAATCAATCATTCAATAAAATTAGCCACGTGTGATGGTGCACAACTACTTGGGAGACTGAGGTAGAAGGATCACCTTAGTCCAGGAGGCTGAGGATGAGGTGACCTGTGATGATCATGACACTGCACTCCAGCCTGGGCAACAAAGAAAAACCCCATTGAAAGAAAGAAAGAGAGAGAGAGGAAGGGAGGAAGGGAGAGAAAGGGAAAAGAAAAGAAAAAGAAAAAGGAAAGGAAAGTAGAAAGGATTCATTAGGTAGGACTGGACTAGCACTAGCACTCAGTCAAGGGTTAAATATTCTTCATCACTGAGCAAGATTTCCTGGATACTCTCCCCAGAGCCCCACAAATCATGCAGCTTTCTTTTCACTAGGGCTGGAGGGAACAGGCAACATTCTAAGTCCTGTGTGAGTACCTTTACCTCTAATTTTCTTAGATGGTTCTCATCCCAGACTTGGGTAGTTTCCCCTCATGCATGTGTTATCAGTACTCAGCCAAGTACTTAAGGAGATTCCTTTACAGATCTCTGCAGCTCCCCCTCTGTGCACATTCTTCTCTCTGGCACTTGATCCTGAAGAATGTAGCCACCTTGGTCTCCTGAGCGCTCAACAACGTTTTCTCAATCCAGAAAGTCCATGTGGCCACCTGCATACCTCCTCCCTGCATCATGGCTTGAACATTCTCCAGACAGAAAGCAGGAGGCAATCACAGGGATTACCATGATTATTTTTATCTCTCCAGGTAACTGTTCTTCACTTAGTGATGATGCAAAAACATGAGCACTGCTTTTCATATATTTTGTCTCAGTTTTTTGTTGTAGCTGTGGTTGTTGTTTCAGATGGGAGAGTAACCCAGTCCCTGTATTGCCTTTTGGCTGGAAGTAGAAGTCCATAGTACTTTTTAAGGATGGTAAATCATTTGTTAAACATTTTCTAGCATTTTAGTTAATTGAGCAATACAGAGATAAGGCAAAACCAGTTTGTCAATATGTTTTTATGAAATCCTGTGAGTAGGGTGGCCATGTCATGTTACTCAAGCTTTCATATGGCACAGATGAAAATTCCTTCTCTTGTTTGCACTGTAACATCTAATGATTATGGTCGAGAAAGTCACATTTCAGTCCCACTTTTGAATATAGATGTGCATTTTTCTCAGACAACAATCTGAAGGACGTAGGTACTTGCAAAGTTTCTAGGTGATTCTGATTATTGGTGTCTGGTTAAATAAATCAATACAATGCAGATCAAGGTTTCTCAGCCATAGCACTGTTGACACTTCAGGATGGATAATTTTTGTTGGGCCAGAGACAAAAGTGTCCAGCAGAATCCTGGTCTCTAACCACTAGATACCACCCCCTTGTCCCCAAACGTGACAAGCAAAAATGTTTCCAGAAACTGCCAAATGTCTCCTGATGGGCAATATTGCTCCCAGCTGACAAACGTTGGTGCAAATTAAATCTTGACCTTGAGCTACTGGAAAACAGAAACTATTTTACTCATTTTTATAACCCTAGTACTCAGGAGAATACTATGAAGTGAACAAATGAATGAGTAACACGAGTGAATGAACAGGTGAGTCTCTGTCTTACAGATCCAGTACCCTCAAACCTCACTGATTTTTAATTGACAGATAAAATTGTATGCATTTATCAGATATCCCATGATGTTTTAAAGTGTACATAAGTTGTGGATTGACTAAATCTAGCTAATTAACATATGCTTTACCTTGCCCAGTTATTTCTTGTGGTAGGAACACAACATCCACTCTCTTAACATTTTTGGAGAATACACAGACTCCAACCTCACACAGCCCAGTCTGACTGAGAGAATATGTAGTTCACGGTAACTGTAGTCACCGTGGTGTACAATAGACCTCTTTGAATTATTTCTTTTGTCTGAAATTTTGTACCCTGGGCCAATCCCCCAAGCCTCACACTTCTTAATGATTGCTGGAGTTCTTGTTAAAACATAATTTCTCAACTCCATTCCCAGAGTCACTGAATTGATATGAGGTGGGGACACAGGCATCTGTAATTTAACAAGCGCCAAGCAATTTCTTAAGCAAGATCTGAGAAAACCCCAAGTCAGACTACAATACTAAGAAAAGATACTTAGTATCCTTATTCCAATGTCTCTAGTCATTTTTATCCACCTTATTCTACCAGTATGTGTAATTCCAGGCACAGGTAAACAAATATTTGGGCTCTCCTACAGATCTAAAAATAATTGGTATTAAAAAATATTCAACTTAACCTGCAAGTGTCCATTGCAATGCCATTTACCATTGTGATGTTTACTTTGGATAAAAATCAACAGAATTTTCAAACTGTTGGACTCAGGAGATCCTTCCACCTCAGGCTTCCAAGTAGTTAGAATATGCCACCACATCCAGCTAATTTTTTGATATATTATAGAGATGAGATCTTGCCAAGTTACCCAGGCTGGTCTCCAAACAATGGCCTCACTGTAGCACCATCGACCAGATTCTGTAATCAGAACAAGTTCTTGAAGTGGGTCTTGTGTCTGCATCCATCACTTCTTTCTGGAACTCGATTGAAGGGAGTCCTTCAATTTCAGAGGCAGATTTTGATCTGGGTGACCATGGAATCCAGTTTCTATGGTGATCACTCCCTAGGGTTGGAGGGTAAAGAAAATCTTTTTAAAAGTTAGGAGTTTAATACTTACCTATTTCCTTTTTTTTAATTTCCAGTAAACTTTTTAAAATTTGAATATCTAAAAATGCTTTATTTCTTGATATATGCAGCCCTCAAGGGACTCCGTATAATCTTGGGAAAAGATACTTACTTATTGTGGTATACTTTTCAAGTAACACAGGTTTCCTCGGTCAGAGGCTTGGTTTTGCTTTATTCTAATAAAGTTCTTTTTGAAAAAGTTTCCATCTTACTTGTATAAGCAGTGGGAATTGCTTATACACACATCTAAAGTTTAGGCAACATGAGGGCCTATCAAACACCTCACAGACTCACAGCATATTCTAAAAGTAACACATTGAGTATTCTCAGAAGCAGATGACATCTGAGAATTATTACCCCAACAAAAAAGGGGAGCTAGAGGAGTAAGTACCTCTTAATCATTCTACTGACATCATCTGCATGAAGAAAATTTGTGCTCTGAATATGTACACAAGTTGGAGCCAATACTTTGCACAGATCTAAGAGGTACCATCCTTGTGATTGGCAGCAGTATTCTGACTACCATTCTCAGGGAAATTTATCTTGAAGATGTCTCTCCTTCTGGAG
This sequence comes from Carlito syrichta, assembly GCF_000164805.1. Classification (NCBI taxonomy): domain Eukaryota; kingdom Metazoa; phylum Chordata; class Mammalia; order Primates; family Tarsiidae; genus Carlito; species Carlito syrichta. The sequence goes on from NW_007247203.1 coordinate 183,728, forward strand.
TGGAGAGAGCCACTGAACTTTTCATTGGCTCCAATCTGGAGCCTTTCCATGGGTGATATTCAAAACACTTAATAATATATAACAATCGGTATAAAAATATAAGTTAATACATGCATCAAAAGTTTAAAAGTTTTTCTTCTATTCTCTAAATCAACTAAACAATATATTATACAATGGTAACATAAATTGTGCAAATTATTCATCAGCTCTTAGTAATAATTAGGAAATGATTTGATAAAATTTTAAAACTGGCAATGTGGTCTTTATTTTGACCCAATTGTCACAAGTAAATAATGTACCATCAAAGAAACAATTTGGTGAAGTCATTGCACCAAACTCTTCCAAAACTTCCACACCAAATTGATCGTCTTGTGGTCTCTGGCTCCTGATGTTCAGTTGCAGTCAGAGAGTCACTAGGCACGTTGCCTGCTCATCACAGCAAGGTACACATTGATGCCAGTGCTTTCCATATGATGGTAATATATCTTAGACCCTGCCAGTAATGGTACCCACTTCCCATATTGCCAACCCCGGGCTGCCACCAACAATACTGGCTGTCTCTGGAGCCAAAGGAAAGCCCTGCACTGCCCCTCCCGCGCTGTGACCTTGATCTCGTGGTACCTGCTGGGGCTGCTCCCAGGCCTATCACCTGACTCTGCAGTTGAGCAGCAGCATCAGGTGACTTGCAGTTTGGGTAAATGGGAAACTGCACTTCTTGCTCAAATTGCTGGATCCTCTCATACAATCTTCTGATCAAATAGCAATTCCATTTAGAACTTACCTAGCCCATAAAGACTGCTTGAGATGTTAATATAATCCATGTCTCAGTTTTTACCTAGGTCACACTGTAACAGGGACCCATTTGTTCATGGTCAGAGTGATAGTCTGGAGCAATCAGCTTGCATTAATAAGTTGACATTAGAAATTATATTATTAATTGCATTTGCTGCTTATTTCAGCCATGCTGCATTCTTTACAACTGGTACAGAAGTGATTTAAATGTTTAGCAACTTACCCAGGGCTTTTCCCAAATATTTGGCTTTCAGCCTCCCAAAAGCTGACTGACTGCCTTGAGTTCCCTGAGGTAGTACACAGACTCCAACCTCACACAGCCCAGTCTGACTGAGAGAATATGTAGTTCAGACATTAGTTCATAAGACCCAAAGCAAATCACAGAAATGGGAAGACTCTAAATGAATTTGCTTCTTTTTTTGAAAGGAGCCTTTAACAATTTTTCCATTTGAACAGATGGAATACAAATGCATATAATGAAATGATATAACTAATGAATATTCAAAGAACACATCAATTTTATTATTGACTGATACAATGTGATTTATCTAGGTTCATGGACCATATCTTATTATTTATTGCTCTTCCAGCACAGGTACAGGGCCTAGAACACTGAATTTGTAAACCAAATGTTGAAATGAATAAATGAACAAATGATGTGAGAGAATTGAGGATTGGAGAAAAGTACGCTTGAGTGAGAATAGCACAGGTTTTGGAGTCAAGCAGATTCTGGCCAGAATCTTAGGTTGCTCCAGCTCTTACCTATTATGTTGCCTTGAGCTAGTCACATCACTTCTATGGACCTTGGTTTCAAAATCTAGAAAATGAGAGTTGTGTGGTACAAATAATAGGTATACTACAGAGTTGCCATATCAATTGTTACTAAGGCACATAAAGCTCCAGGCACATAATAGATGAAAAAATTTAGAAACTTTATCACATTACTGGCCAATCTCATTTGAAAATATTAATTCTAAAAGGTAATGGTATATTAAAAAAAATTCTCAATATACCCAGAACGAACGGAAAAAAATAAAGTGTTTATTAAATCCTGTTATATTTTGCATAATTCTTGAATTGCTTATGAAATACCTCCAAGAAAATCTAAGCTTTCTGCAAGGCAAACGAGACTACATCTAGCATTGCTTCTTTGTATTAATAAAGAACTTTGTAACTACTCAGAGGAATCACATAATCAAGTCAATAAGCAGCTTTGCTTTGTAAATGCTCAGATAAGCACATGGGAAACTTCAATAAGCTCTCCTCTTTTCCAGAAGAAACAGCAGTGTAGCACAAGATACTACATAACACTTCAGTTCTCAAGCGTTTTCATTTTGGTGTTTCTAAAATGATATTGGCAGTTTTTTCAGCTATTGCATTACTCAAAGCTAGATAATTGGGTTAGCAGAAGAAATGGTCATACCCTGGAGAAAGAACTGGAAGTGACGAGATCTCAAGTCTATTGTCCAAGCTTGGTCAGCTTGGGCCCCTGCCTAATGTTTATTTCCTGATTAATCTTCAACAAGAAGGACTGGCTCTTTCTCGTGCCCTAGCCCAGTCCTTGAGTTTTTGCTGTCCCATTCTGGAGATGCCGCTCATATGTCATATGATCACGCAGGAAAACTAGGGGTCGTCTCATTTGCATAGTTTATTATCTCTAGTTGGTTGAGTTTCAGTGCCTAGAATAGAAAACAATAAAACTAGAAGGGATCTTAACTAGTCCAACACCCTCCTTGGATAGATAAGAAACTGAGACCCTTAGAAAGTGGTGACTTCTAACAGAGATCACATCAGTGGTTAGGAGTACAGCCAATGACCTTCCAGATCATGTGAGTAGATGTCCACTCTTTGGTAGACCTGTAAAGTACAGAAAACTGAGAACAAGAAAATGGGTATCGCTGTGTAGCTCATCACTGCCAAACATCAAGCTACATATTTCCCTAAGAAACAAGCAATAGTATCTTTTATGCGAAGGACAGCATAAGTCAGGCATACATGTACTTATAAATGTATTAATCTATAATCAGTTATATACCTCTATCTGCTTCCAAATAAGGACACTTTTAAAGTTAACTTTTAACAGTAAAACACATATACAAATGAGTAGCTAAAAATAAAGAATAAGTGAGACTAGTAGCATCTTGGCTAGGGAATGCCAGAGATAATTAAGTCAGAAAACTGGCAGAAGATAATTACTATGAGTATTAAATTTAACACTGAGATTCTTAGCAGCCAGTGAGAAACGAAAAACAATGGATTAGAAAGTCATCTTCTATCTGTTAAGGAATCATTCCAGTTCTTCCAGGGAAACAAACTCTCCAGGCACTAAATTATGAGAGGTCTTTACTGCGTGAGTTTTTCTTCAAAGGATACTGAATAATGTGGCAATGCCTTTGTTCCCATCATGTAGAAGATGCAAAATGGTCTTCATGTGCCAAATTAAAACCTTCACTCCAACAAAGTACGCATTAGATTCCATGAGAACATTTTGGAATTACATGAGTAGGTTGGTATAAGAAAGCAAATATGGAGAGCAAGGATGATGTGGTCAAGAGGTAACATTTTAGATCCTGGGTGCTTCATTCAAAGCCAATAGACTGAATATAACATTTGTGTACACTAAGTGTGGGAGTGCACATCTCCTCGCAGCCTCTAGCGAGTGGGTGAAGATGAGACCACTGAACCCTCATTTATGATTCGCAGTTCTGGCCAACTTGAGCAATTGTGGGGATTTCTTTTTAATTTTTAATTTTAAAGATGTGGGGTACAATCCAGGGTTAAGTATACAAATCTTCAACTTGCAGGTACCCTTGTTGATGAGGTGTGTCCCCCACCCCTGGCAGTTTCCCACTACTGCCAATCCCTTTCTTATGGGGATTTTGAAAGTAACTCCTCTTGACATGTTTTCAAATTGAGAAACTTCTTGGCATGCTTTCAAATTGAGCTTCAGTAGCATAGCTTATCAAAACAGGTGACTTTTTACTCATTTCAATACATGATCAAGGACTACTATTGCCAAGCATGGGAACTGGAGTGTGGAGTACTATCTGGTAGAGTGAGCAGTGGGTTGAGCTGTGTGGAGGAACAGAGGGAAGTCGGTAGAACCAGTGGACAGCTTCTTCAAGCTTGTGCCAACATCGGTCCCATTCCTCTAGGGCTCGAGCAAAAATATAAAGAGAAGCCTACATTATGTATGTGCAACTACTTTAAAGTAATTAATCAAGTTAACCAGTGATAGATAAAATACATTCTGTCACTCTAACCTCATCAAACTACCTTCAGAATGAACTAGAAGGCCGGGTTCAAATTTAGCATCCCAAATTTTGTGAGTCCCACAGTCAGTCCCTTCTCTCCCTACTTTTGACTTTATCCTTCATTGCAAAGGGCCTCATGCACACATGTGTGAACATCCTCACCTGCACATCCAAGCTCCTTTTATATCCCTTAGACAGCTAGACAGCTGCCCCCTTGGACCTCTGCATGTCGTTGGGGGTAAACAGAACAGAGGCAGAGTTCACTCCAGAGAAGAAGGACCTGGATAAAAAGACTGTGGAGATCCTAAAAGCAAGCTTGGGACAGTTGGGCAGGGAATTCTGGGATCCCTGGTATTGCCAGACGGGGGATAAGCTCCATATGGGCACACTCTGGCCTGGCAGATTTCTCATCTTATAAAGAAGGTGCAGGCAGGGGTGGTCATAGTAGAGCCCACCAGCCTTGGTCTAGAGGTGGTGGTGAGGGACTGAACACTGTTGTAAGAACAGTCTAGGCACAATATCTTCCTACCAACACCTCCCCTCACTTCCATTGGGCACCAGAGTTGGTTCATCTGACCTGGATTTCTGGTGAGGATCTTGTACTCTCTCTGTACTCTATACTACCTTCCTGAAGCTGCACCATTACTCAAAGAGGACTGTGACATTATTCACAGATAAAAGAAGGTCTACCAGAACCCTCAAAACTTGCAACAAATCCAAAACACTCCCCCGCTTGACTGTCTCACTCATGGCAGCAACTCTGGCTCCATTTGCCAAGTCCTTCAGCTCGGTGTTCTCTCAGGCTTCCCACCCCACCTGTGTGACATGCCACCCACCCACTCAGGGCAGCACCTGCTCTGTTCACAGTGCTCCTCCCATGATGTAGCTACTTGAATGTTTTGACAATCTTGACTACGAGTCAGTCCCTTGGGTCTGCCTCATTCAGATCCCTCTTCTCTTTTCTTTTTTTAAAGAGGAGAATTACACATTTATTAACATTTACCAGAAAGGTATGTCAGAATGAAGCCATTCCAAAAACACAAGCTGCCACATGTAAACATGTGTTCTCTTTTGCCTGATTGATTCCAGCAACCCTTCTGTGGCGGAGTGGCTTTGTGCTCCACTCACAGTTCCACTGAACACACCTTTGCCTTGTGTTCTGAGCTTAAAGTTTAGTGTTGTTTTATTTTACACATATTTACAGTCTTTTTGTAAAAAGGCAGTTTTCAGGAGTAGAAAATTATCCTGTTTTATAGTATGGTATTAAAGTTACTAGATTCCTCTTCTTTTTTTTTTTTTTTTTTTTTTTACTTGCATTGTTATATGGTTCCTGGAATTAGATGCTGATGATCCATCTTCTTAATAACACCTCTCTCTTGGGATTTAATGATGACCCCCCCAAAAAAGAATGAAGGGTACAAGCTTTCAAACAGAATTGAATTTGAAACCCAGATCTTCCACTTACTGACTTTGTGAGCTTCAGCAAGTTACTTGACTCCTTAAGCTTCAGTTCCACCATCTAAAAAATGAAGAGAATACTTATTTGTAGATTTGCAGTAAGAATTAGATGAACTGATGTATGTTTAATACTTAGCTCAGTGCCTGGCACGTGATAAATGTTTCATAAATGTCAAGGATCTTACTTCAAAAGTATTTTTAAGGAGGTCATTTCCTCTTAAATCTACAAATCTTTCTGGTAAATCTGAGTTCTCGGTTTAGCATTCAAGGCCCTTTGGCAGCTGCTTCCATTCCCATCTCTTGTCTGTCCCTGAGATGACGTTCTTGTTCTTGCCAAGCAATTTCCATCCATCCTTACAAGTGACTCACACTTTCTGGCCTCCATGGCTCTGCTCCTGTTATTCCAACTGCAGTGTGCTCAGCCCCTGAACTGCTCTTGGCATTGGACCGTGTCTCTCCTATGGTCTCAGTTTACCTCTTCCCAAGAGCCAATGTCAGCCTTGTCTCTGCATCCTCCTTTCCACATGTGGCAGGTGGTGTTTCCAACAACAGTGGTGACTGACTTCTCTGATCCCACATCCTCTACTGAAATGTGACCTTGTCAAGGGGTGAAGTCTTTTTCTTCTCTTCTTGAATCTGGGTGGACTCTGTGACTACATTGAATTAAAGGATGTGGTCAGATGTGGCTCCCGGTACTTCTGAGCCCAGGACTTAGGAAGACTAGCAGCTTCCATGCCATTCTTTAGAAAGCTTCCTCCAGGTAAGGCATAGTGCTTTGTTAGAAACCTGACTTGAGACTGCCATGCAATAAGGTAGCCAAGTTCACTATGCGGAAAGTCCATTTGGAGAGAGAGGGATGCTTGCCAGCCTCCAGCTGCCTTACCCTCTTTGGCCTCCAGCCTCTGAGTTGACCCCAGTGATCCCTACAACCTGGTATTCACACTCTTGTCTAGTCTCCTAGCTTGTTCCAGGATTGGTCTGTGTGACCAGCAACACATGACAGAAGTACTTGCTGGCATATCACTTTTAAAATTAAGGTATACAAAATTTCTCTCTCTCTCTCTCATGACTTCTCTGAAGAAATTCAGCAGTCATGGAGATGAAGTAAGTTGTTGAAAGTCATTCATAGCCATTAACCCAGATTCAGGTTCAGACTGCAGGGTATCAAAGCCCGGATGATTCAACACTATACCTTTATGTCTCCTAGTAAAATTCAAGAGAACCCTAAATACACTTTTTATTGCCAACCCACCCACTCCCCCGCATATGTGAGCTAATGCATATTTTATTTTCTAAGTGAAACAGTGTTCGATTTTTTATACTCTAAAACCTCATTTAGGGGAACCAAATACCACAGAGTGTATAAACTTTAATTGTTTATTTTTATTGTTTCCAGTGCTTTGCCCAAGGATTTTGTTTCATTTCTTTCTGTATTTCTGCAGGTCACTCCTTCTGCAGTGTAAAACAAAACAAAGTCAAAAAGTAGGGAAAAATTTCATTTAATAACTTCTGGCTGTACTGCCTCCTGACTTTATTTATTTCTCTTCATTTCATTTTTCAATGCTTATATGTATTGAATGTGTTAGCTATAGTCAAAAGCCAAGCAACACATTGATTACACTACTATGAACCAGGATGTGCTTTTGTACTAAGATATTTATACCCTTTTGTGTTACTAATTTTTTTGCTTTTGTTTTCTTTTTTTGAGTTGGAGTCTCACTCTATCACCCAGACTGGAGTGCAGTGGCTGCTTCCAGCACCGAAGCCTCGACTTGCTGGGCTCCGGAGATCCTTCCTCCTCAGCCTTTCAAGTAGCTGGAACTACAGGCGCGTGCTACCACACCCGGCTAATTTTTAATTTTTATTGTAGAGGTGAGGTCTCTCCAACTTGCCCAGGTGGGTCTCAAACCCACAGGCTCAGGCAATCCGCTCACCTCGGCCTTCCAAAGCTATGGGATTACAGGCTGAGCCACTGAGCCTGGCCAGGTTTGGTTTTTTTTAACTTTATTGTTCAAATCGATTTTGGGTTGCTTTTGAGTATGGTGTTAAAAGTATGGTGTTGACTTCTCAGTGGCCTCCTATTTGCAAGGCCTTCTGTGTCCTGCTCTGTGGGAGCTAAAAGCCTCTGTATTGGGGAGGATGCCTCCATCAGAAAGCTGAAATCTAGTCATCTAGTAATGGTTAGTAAGTTTACCAGGCTCTCTCTGTGCGGGAAGAGGGGATAAGGTAAAAAGGAATTCATTCATTCCCCAAATGTTTTTGGAACATTTACAGTGTCTCAGACACTGTATTAGGCATTTGGAACTCATTTGTGAGCAAGACAGACAGTGAGTATGTCAACCTTACTCTGGTAGAAGACAGACAGCAAAAAACAAGTTAAATGCACAAGAGTTACTATCAGTAGAAAGTAATATATGTTTGCTAAAAAAAAAGAAGAAGAAGAAGAAAAAAAATTAGAGTAGGGGAAAGGAAGTGTATTATTTTTAGTGTCCTCTGTAAGTCAGACACCTCACAAGCTCTCTTCATCATAAAAATAACCCAATCTTATAACTGGAAAAATAAGAAAATTCGGTTTTAGGACAACTCAGACACTTTGATCTTTAAAATCCAAAAGCAACCATACCTCTGTACCATGTACTATCCCCGTAAAAATGCTAGAATGAAGCCACAAGCTAAGGTTAATGGAAGCAAATGAGAAAGCAGTGAATTCTGAAGGGGCTCTATGGAAGGCTTCATGGGAGAGGTAACATTTGAGTTGGGTCTTAAAAGAAGAGACAGAGGACAATTATAAGCAGAAAAATCTGAGTGCATGAGTATATATTGCTTTCAAAACATTGCCTATTCAGAGTCAATCCATATGATTACATGAAGGTTTTACTATCTCAAACATGAAACCGCAGAAGATTTTCTACTGAATGGGAACTTATTTTCTAAATGCCAGCTGAACCCCACAGTACTGCAGCATTCAAATTAAATGCAAAGAACATAAAGCAATGCTCTCATAACAAGGAACAGAGCGGCCAAGTCCACATTTTTAAAATAAAAAGGCCTGGGGCTCGGAGCCAGAAGGACCTCTCCCAAGAAGGAGGCAGCTAGAAGCCAAGCCCTGCCTGGGGTGTGCTCTCAAATGGCCACACAATGGCACTAAATCCTCAGACCTCAGGGAAGGCCTGCAGTATGACTGCCCTTGTTCATTCACAGCATGTCACAGAATTCTGCCTCTGACTCCACGCATGATGGAAATTGAGACTATATTTTTCAAGTCTATCTTTATTAATTGTAATGCTTTAGCTATCTTTCAAACTATCTTTTTAACTGAGTACTTATATGCATTTGCTGGAGAACATGAATTGAATTTTCCATTATCTGGCCCATGCTCTCAAGTCAGATGGACTTTTTTCTAACATTTCTAATAATGGTTTTCCTTTTGTATGCTTTTGATTAAAGTGTAATGTATATACAGAGAAGTTCAGAAGTCAAGTGTGCAGCTTGATGACTTTTACAAAGTGAACACACTAAGGCAATCAACATCTAGATTAAGAAACATAACCTTTCTGGCATCCTAGAAGGCCTCTTATTCCTCTCCCACCATCAAGGGTAACCTTTATCAAACTTCTAATAACAGTGATTAGTTTCACCTGATTTGAACTTTATATAAATATGTATTCTTTCTTGATCAACTTTTTTCATTCAACATTATGTTTGCATACACAGTTGCCAGTGTCTGTAGTTTGTGCATTTTCAGGTTGTGTAGTGTAGTCATGATGTAAATGGACCAGAAGGCACCATCCATTCTGCTACTGATGATATTCGAGTTGCTCCTGTTTGGGGCTAAATCACCTAGCAGATTGGTTTAAATTCATGAAATTATATATGATTGATTAAGAAAAAATTAGTATGCAATTTATAGGTGTTCTATCTTTACAAACAGAATTCTAACAATAAAATTGTATCAGACAGTAAGCTCTTTGAAAACAAAGTCAAGATAGAAGTATGTTTAAGAGATCAATTATACAACATGGGTACTGTAGTTAACAATATATTGTAGCGGCTGGGCTGGGCGGCTCAGCCTGTAATTCCAGCACTTTGGGAAGCTGAGGTGAGTGGATTGCCTGAGCCCGCGGTTTCGAGACCCACCTGGGCAACTTGGTGAAACCTCATCTCTACAGTAAAATCAAAAATTAGCCGGGCATGGTAGTGCACGCCTGTAGTTCCAGCTACTTGGAAGGCTGAGGCGGAAGGATCACTGGGGCCTAGCAGGTCTAGGCTGCGGTAGCGGGGAGCGTGCCACTGCACTCCAGTCTGGGTGACAGAGTGAGACTCCAACTCAAAAAAGCAATATGTTGTAGTCTTGAAAAATGTTAATAGAGTAGATGTAAAACATTATCACTTCAAAAATGATAACTGTGTGAAGTGATGCATATGTTAATCAGCTAAATTTAGTCATTTCACAAAGTATATATGCTTCAAATTGTTGTACATGATACATACATACAATTTTTCTCAATTAATTTTTTTAAAAAAGAAACTATTGGAAATGAGTGAGAGAGCAAGATTATAGGAATTGGTTCATGTGATTCTGGTGGCTGAGTTCTATAATCTGTCATCTGCAAACTGAAGGACAGGAAAGCCGGTGGTGTAACCCAGTTCAAACCCGAAGTCCTGAGACCCAGGAGCACCAATACCCAAGTGCAGGAGAGGATCCAGCTTAGACAGAGAGTGTAAATTAGCCCTTTCCCCGCTTTTTGGTTCTATTCAAGCCCTCAACAGATTAGATGATGCCCACCCAAATGGGTGAGGGCAATCTTCTTTACAATGGTGTTACAATGGAGACTAAAATTTAGACTCTGTTTTCTCTCCTCTGCCCTCCCCTCCCTCCCTTCCTCACTTTCTCTCTCTCTCTCTCTCTCTCTCTCTCTTTCTTCTCTTTGGCTTAAACAACAGAAATTTAATTTCCCACAGCCTGAAGGCTACAAGTACAAGATTAAGGTACCTGCAGGTTGTATGTGAATTCAAAAGTTAATCTCTTTCATAAACAACCTCACAGACACAACCAAAAAATAATGTCTTACCAGCCATCTGGGCATCCCTTAGTCCAGTCAAGTTGATATATAAATTCAACCATCACAAGCTTTTAAAACAGCAATTTAGTCAAAATGAAGTCATCAGGATAAGTCCTAATCCAATCTGACTGGTGACCTTATAAGAAAAGGAAATGAACACACAAAGAGAGAGAGGAACCAGGGGTTTTCATGTATAAAGAAAGACCATGTGAGGATACAGTGATAAGGTGTCCTCACAAGCCATGGAGAAAAATCTCAGAAGAAACCAACCTGCTGGTGTCTTGATCTTGTACTTGTAGCCTCCAGGCTGTGGGAAATTAAATTAAATTTCTATTGTTTAGGCCAAAGAGAAGAAAGATAGATAGATAGATAGATAGATAGAGAGAGAGAGAGAGAGAGAGAGAGAAAGAGAGAGAGAGAGAGAGGAAGGGAGGGACAGGAGGGCAGAGGAGAGAAATCAGAGTCTAAATTTCAGTCTCCATTGTAACTAGAACCTGTTTCAAGGCAGAGGCAGACATGCAGAGGGGATAAGCAAATATTTGATGAATGTATAAGTGAAGTTTACAAATAGGTAGATTTCATCATTAGTTAAGAAAACTACACATGTGGAAGGTCATCTTACTAACTGGTGAACTTATTGTTAATGGAAGCTTTCCAGCAAGGCCTGGGTGATGGTTGGCAGGACTATTGAAGGAATTTCTGCAGTGGGTGGGTGCAGATAGATTTGGATGACTCTGGGTCTAAGGTGTTAGGATTCTACTTAAGGAGTTGTACCTACCCAAGTAATGTTGCTTTGGGTTGAAAGTCAGTAAGAACAAGAGGAGGCAAGTTATTGGTTTGTTTGTTTGTGGGGTTTTGGTTTTAGTATTTTTATTTGTTGCTTTGGTTTGTTTGTTCATTTGTTTTGCATTAAATATCGTCCCAGGAGCTGTAAAGAAAACCAGGGTTTCAGTTTTCACTATATATTTGCTTTGCTTTATTTTATTTATCTTATAGCAATGCTTCTGTAGTATGGCACATGGCTTTAGTGATATTATTGTTTTCACTAAAGGCAGAACAAAATTCTCAGTAAAAAATACACCATAACCATGAAGTGCCAAAATTTTGGAGCCAGATTACCCAAGATAAATCTTACCTGGCTCCAGTATTTATTAACTGTGTAACTTGAAGGAATTTATCCAATTTCTCTGTGCTTTGGCCTCCTTATCTGCAAAATATTGCTAATATGATATCTACCCATAGGAACATTGTGAGGAATAATTACCTACAGTGATTGAAATAATGCCCAACACATAGCAAGCAATTGATCAGCATTGGCTTCTAAGTACTCACACTCATAATGTAGACACATTAAATGCTGCCCCAAATTTTCAATTAATATTCATAAAAATGTTTAGGGTTAAAGAGATGCTGTAATTATACTACTTATTTGGTTTCAACCCAAGGCAACCACATTTTCTTTCATGACCAATAGAGAGATTACAGAGAAGTACATGAATCTAGTAGGAAGACAGTATTGGGGCACAGGAAAAGGAATATGTAGGAAAATCCTGGAGGTTAGTTATGGGGGATCTGCACTGTCAGATCGTGGGGGATCCTGAACTGTATGAAATGAGCCTCAGATAGTAATAGTAATGGGGTTCACCCATAAGGGCTGGAGGATGCAGGAATTATGTATGGATAAAGCAATATCCATTTTTCCATAGTCTTTCAGTCACTACTTAACCTTTCCTTTTTCTATAAAGGATTCACTACTTTAGTACTCCTCACTCAATATCTGATCAAAACCCTCCAGAGCATTTGAAACTCTGCTTTTAAAACCTGGTTATAAGCCCCTGTTCATATTAATTTACATTTTATCTGCATGCTCTGGAATAGACCTGTCAATAAGAAATAATCTGTAACAACTCAGAATTGAACCAGATAGCAGAATAAAGCCAAATGAATCTTTAGTTTGGAAATATGTGATTTTCTTCCTTTTCATCAAATATATGTGTTACTTCTCTCAGGGAAAGTCACAGGGAGAAATGCATCCAAACTTCCCCACTATCATCTGGATCAAGATAATAATAATAAACAAGCCAAGTCACAAAGGACAATAATACATATAACTACATGCAAATGTAAAATGATTGTAGTTTTAAAAAATAAAAGCACAGTCAAAACAAAAAAAATTAAGCAATGAAAATGTGCAGCAAATGTAACAAATAAAAAGCATCTTTATAAAGTATTCAAACAAAACATTAAGAAAAATAATATTCTATTTGAGTGAAAAATTCACAAAAGATGCTATATAACTGCTCAGCTAATATACAAAGAAATTCAACTACACTAGAGATAAAGAAATGCTAATAAAAACAACAGAAAATCATTTCTCTTGATCAAGTCAGCAAATGCGTTTAAATGATAATACCCAGTGATGCTGAAGAAGGTATAGATGACAGACTAAATTGGTATAAGACTTTGAAATTCAATTTTTAAAATATGTTATATTGATGTTTATGACTTTTGGTGCAGTAAAGTAATTCCACTTCTGGAAATCCATCATAAGTGTTCAATAATCTAGCAAAATCTAATAAAAAAAGATATCCATCATGACATTACTTAATCAGTGAAACAATAGTCACTCAAAATTAGAAGACCAGCTGGGCTCGGTGGCTCAGCCTGTAATCCTGCACCTTTGGGAGGCTGAGGTGAGTGGATTGCCTGAGCCCGCGGGTTCGAGACCCACCTGGGCAGTGAGACCTCATCTCTATAATAAATCAAAAAAATCATCCGGGCATGGTAGTGCATGCCTGTAATTCCGACTACTCGGAAGGCTGAGGTGGAAGGATCGCTGGAGCCCAGCAGGCGAAGCTGCGGTGGCCGGGAGCGGCCACTGCACTCCAGTCTGGGTGACAGAGTGAGACTCCAACTCAAAAAAAACAAAAACAAAAACAAAATTAGAAGACCAATTATATATTCCATTCAATACAGCAATGCAAAACAATGTTAGCATAATAACAGAAGAGCTCTGTAATAATGTTAAGTGAGAGAGGCATCTCATAAAATAAAATATGATTGCAATGATGCAAAAACCATCTTAAAAACTAACGCAAATATCTAGGCATCACACAAAATGCAAAATAACAAATAAACAGTAGTTTCTGGATGGTAGAACTAGAAATATGGTTTTCCTCATTTCAATTTATCCATTACTGTATGCATGATCCAAAGAATCTGTTATGAGCATGCTTATCTGTCATATTAGGAAAAAGTAAACCAAAAAAGAAAAAAGTTAGGCAAGTAAAATGTGGGAACTAATGCTTATGCTCTGTACAGTGAGGGAACAATTTATTTCATTTGTACTGAGACACCCCTGGGCAGTATGTAATGCCTACAAGCATATGTTTTAAGTCCAGGCCACCCTCCAAGTCAAGGTTTCCCTCTGCTACAGCACCTGGGCCTGCAAGACCAAGTCTTGACGCCACTGGAGGCCATATTAAACATTAAAAGGAAACCCCAAACCTTATAGTGCCTGCTTTTTAAGGAAATTTCCTTTTCTTTCAATCAAGTCTGAGAAACTTTTTAAATTCATTTTTCTAATACACCAAATTCAGTTTCAGTTATGCTATTGATTAATTGCCCTTTGCGTTTTGAGATCACTGTGCTTCAGAAAGAGCACAGGGATTTGGGGCATATGTCTCTTGTTTGTTCTGTGAGTTGCCTTCATGATAGACAGGCTATCACAGATTGGTAAGTGAAGAAGACTAGAGGCTCCTGGCTGACTTCTATGGCATGATGGGCTCTGTGTGGCATCAAAACCTCCTAAGATTCTGAAGCCCCAAAGTGCCATGACTACTAGTGATTTGGGACCTGGCGCTAGGAAGGATGCATGTCTATTGTGTTTCATCCTTGTGATCACACCTGAAGGGCAGGGCTTTGGGTGTGTGGGGGGGATGGAAAGTTGTGTCATGCATTGTCTGCCCAACACATCATGTTCAAACTAAGTAGGTCCTAACCAAGGTCTGTCCTCCCCAGCAGAGGTTCTTATTAAACTCAATCCCTATATTTTTTTCCCTTTGAAATCTGCTTTCTTTCAACAAAGTCCAATTCTAAATTAGACATTTCTTTTCTTACTTTTCTTTTTTCATTTTTTTTGAGTTGATCTCACTCTATTGTCCAGGTTGGAGTGCCAGTGGCATGCTCACAGCCACTACAACTTTTACCTGCTGGGCTCAGGCAATCCATCGCTTCAGCCTTCTAAGGAGCTGGAACTACAGGCATGTGCCACCATGCCCAGCTAATTTTTTTTGTATTTATTGTAGAGATAAGGTCCTATCATATTGTCCAGGCTGGTCTCGAATCAGTGGGCTCAGGCAATCCTCTCACTTCTGCCTCCCAAAGTGCTGGGATTGCAGGCATGAACCACCACACCAGCCTGCTCTTTCTTCAAAATAAAGTATAAGGAAGAAATTCCAATTGCTGTAGAACTGCTTTTTGGCCTTTCTCGGAGGAGTTGTAGTATTATAAATTAAATAATGTATTATTTATAAAATGCTATTATACTATACTATTCGTGGTATATATTAATGTTATGCTAATAGGAAAATTGCTGCAGTCCTGCTCCTGCAGAGTCCAGAGATTCCCAAAGGTGGAGATGGCGTTGGCGATTGTGAGAAAGATAGAAAACGAGGAAGAGAAAGAGGCTGGATTCCTGTCTAGTGCAGAAGCCATTTATTGGGAATTGCAATGGGTCTTTTATCCCCAAATTTTGCACAGTCTCACATGTCTTTCAGATGAACACAAAGCCAGGTGCATGAGGGGCGTCCCCCACCCACCAAATGTTCTTTCAGGTATAATCCCATAACAGATGTTAACCTTAATCCATGACTGCCTATCCTATAAACCCTTTTCATCCTATGCTAACTTATACTAATACCAAGTTAAATAATAACCTAAAAATTCCATAACAAATGCTAACCTTAATCCGTGACTGATCTATTCTATAAACCTTTTTCATCCTATGCTGATTTAAAGTAATACCAAGTTAAACAATTCTATAGAAACTTAAATACTTACTTTACAACCTAAAGCGGCCCATCTCAGAATGTTTGGAATGTGACCCAGTCCCAAGTTCACAGTGGGCTACCTGCAAGTAACCTAGCCTCATTCTTTCAACAAAATGGCTGTTTAAACTTATATTTCTAAAACCATATTCTACAATTTACACTTTACTCAACTTCAATAAATTCTAAAATCACGACCCAGAAGCCTGTGACCAATACTAAGGCTCTTAGATGTGACCCGAGTTTGAACTGTTGTGTGAAAGCCAAAATCGCAGTTTGTGGAAGAATGGGAACAATGAGCTTCTAAAGTTAGCTTGTGTTCATCCTGGTCTCAGAGTTTTTATGTTTGAGGTTACAGGAGCTTTTTCTGGTTATAGTGCTAAGTAGAAAGGGGGAGGAAATGGGGTCAACAGCTCCCGAACACATCCTAGTGGTCTCGGGGTCAATGGGCCTCCCTGATCCCTAATGCTCAGTGGGCCCCCATGGCCAGCTCCCACCAGAAAATATTAGTCCCAGATTTTTTAAAATTGCAAGGGAATTTCAGACACTGTGATTAAACAAGGAGAAGTTTTAGGAGTCAGGACTTCACACACATTTTACATCACACTCCATTGACTTACAGTCTGGTTTAGCCTGAAGGCTGTACAAGATATTTTAATTCTTACTTTTTCAATATGGGACAAAAAAGAGTTGAACACTCAAGAATTTCGGATAACTATTGTGAATTCTGAAACCTGTAATAAGCATTCATGCCTGAAGAAAGCTGACCTTTTGTGTTTCAAGTGTCATTTTTCTTTTCAGCTCAGCACTTCAGGTCAGGGGTCTATGTCACATTGCTCAACAAAACTCCTTGATTGACACCTGCTCTGTGATATAAGGCTGGAATGGAATCAAAATAAGAGAAACATATTTTTAGTCCAGAATGTATGAGCTCGTCAGACTGAATATCAGATGCTTTGATCCCATGGTCTTAGAGTTACATATCATTCAGGCTTTAGTCACGGACTGGAAGAAAGTTAATTGATTAATGTGTGACACTGTGAGACTTATCTATTCTTATCTAAGCTAAACTAGTCAAGACCTAGTGTGATATTTTCATTGTTCATAATCACTTTGTAGGAAATAATTTTGCAGTGGCTTTGTCTTTTATGATTAAAGGAAAGATTCTAACACTTCTGACCTAGAACCATCATTTTGTCAAAAATCTGTGGTGTTTTTGCTTTTTTTTTTGTTTCTAAATAATTCAATTGTGCAATTTTAATACCAACTCTCTGTTACTTCCTAGCTAAGCTTTGAAAAGATGGTGTGTAGTTTGAAGAATTCACTGGAGTCTGGATCCATACAGCTTTGTGACTGGTGAGTCAAAACTACTAAGCCTCAATTTCCTTTGTCCATAGGAAGAAGGCCCCAATATCTGCTCTACAAATCATTTAGCCTGTGGAAAGGATCAAATGACATATGACATGTTAAGGTAATATAGAAGTGAAAATTATTAATAATAATTAATAACTTTTAAAGGTTGAAGTAATTTTTAAATAAAATAAGGTTTATAGTGTGACTGGGGCTGCAGTTCTTCACTGGTATGCCAAATGTGCTAGGTTTGAATTGTGGTTCTGCTGTTAACTAGACAGACAACCTTGGACACATTATTTAATCTGATTCGGTTCCCTCATAGTCTAATATATATCAGTGACTATGATTATTCAGGAGTTTTGTGAGTTTAGAGCTTATAGTGTACACAAAAGCAAAGAGCAATGTGACTGGCTACAATTGTCATTATCATTATTCTTGGTTGAATGAAGTTAAGGTCTTACCAATTGGATTAATAATTTTAATCAACACTTATAACCAACCTGAGAAATTATAACAAACAGAGAAAATATTCTTTTGTGAAACAGAGTTAGTATTTATGAGTGATTTGGATTATTCAATAACTTTTTTTGCTGTATAAATCATTTGACAAGGCAGTACTTTGTAGGAACTCTTTAATGGCCATATCTTTATGTTAGAGAGAACATTTTTAAAAGTGTGGTTGAAGCTTGTTTCACACAGAGATACCATTATGACACATTTGCTTCTCCTCTTGTTTGCATTTATGTATTTGATATATCTACTTGGAGCCAGGCATTATGTCTGGATTAATGTCCAGGGTGTAGATGCAGACAGGTAATTGGCTATGGTGAGAGAAGAGTCTCGAAATTGTCTCTAGATCTGAGCTATCAGAATTGATGACCATGAATAATCCAGGTGTAGCCTGATTCTGATGTGAGAATTATGTTCTTTTCCAAAGGAAGTCCATCTTTTATCTTTGATCTACTCTGAGAGTACCAAATACCACCACTGCCCCCACACCACATCAATCCTGGAAGGAACTTGTTGCAACACTTGGGTGTTCTACTGCCAGAACAACATCAACTTAATCACTACCTGTTCAATCCTGACTTACACCCTTGAAGCCAGTCCAGAACCAAGTCAAGTTTATTTACTCCAGCAGTCACATCTGATTAAATTCTCATTTCCATGGAGAAACAGCTTAGAATAAAGATAAGTCAATGTTGGCAAAGACATACTTATAACCGTGTAGTAGAATACAGAAATAGACCAAGAATTTCTTAAGAGTTGAAGGAGAATATTCCATTCTATCTTTTTACTGTATTTTTTCAAAATTAAATTTGGAACAGAATACATTGGGAGATGATTTTCCTTATAATGTGAATGTGACAAGAAGTTAAAATTTGAAATTAGTATTGCAAAGCAAATCTAATCATAGTTTAAAAGAAATATGAATACTTCATGATCACTAGGCATATGAATATAGATTTTATAAAATTGTATTATAATATTCTACCATGATCTTATGCTTCTATTCAAATTTGAAATACTTTACTATGAACCAACAGGAATGTCTTGGAAATATTGTAGGTTCAGTTCCAGACCACTGTAATAAAGTGAATCATTTGCATTTTTTTTGTTTTCCAGTGCATATAAAAGTTATATTTATACTACACTATAGTCAAATTATGTATGCAATACCATTATGTCTAAAAAAACAATTTGCATGCCTTAATTTTAAAATACTTTATTGCTTTAGAAAATGTTACCAATCATCTGAGCCTTCAGTGAGTCCTAGTCAATTTGTTGGTGGAGGGTTTTGGTTAGATGTAGATAACTCCTGGCTGATCATACTGGTGGTTATTGAAGGTTGGGGTGGCTGTGACCATTTCTTAAAATAAGACAATGATGAAGTTTGCCACATCAATTGACTTCTTCTTTCTCAAAAGAGTTCTCTGTGGCACACAATGCTTTTGGATACCAGCTTACCCACAGTAGAATTTCATTCGATATTGGAGTCAATCATTTCAAACCCTGCTGCCGCTCCATCAATTAAGTTTTTATCCTATTGTAAGTTCTTTGTTGTCATTTCAACAATATTCACAGCATCTATACCAGGGGTAGATTGCATCTCAAGAAGCCACTTTCTTTGCTCATGCATAAGAAGCAACACCACATCTGTTAGCTTGATCATGTAACTGTAACAATTCAATCACATCTGCAGGCAGCACTTCAAATTCTAGCTCTCTTGATATTTCCATCACATCTGCAGTGACTTCTTCCATCAAAGTCTTGAACCTCTTTAAGTTGTCCATGAGGGTTGGAGTTAACTTCTTCCAAACTCCTGTTAATGTTGACATTTTGACTTCCTTTCATGAATCACAAATGTCCTAAATGGTATCTGGAATGATAAATTTTTTCGAGAAGTTTTCAGTTGACTTTGCCCAGATTAATCAGAGGAATCATTATCTATGGCAGCTTACAAAATGTATTACTTAAATAATAAGACTTGAAAGTAGAAATTTCTCCTTGATCCATGGGCTACAGCATAGATGTTGTGTTAGCAGACATAAAAAGCATTAATCACCTTGTATGTCTCCAGTATAGGTCTTGGGTGAAAATGTACATTGCCAATGAGCAATAATATTTTAAAAGAAGACTTCTTTTCTGAGCAGTAGGCTTCAACAGTGGTTTTAAAATATTCAGTGAACCATGCTGCAAGCAGATGTGCTGTCACCCAGGCCTTGTTTTTCCCTTTATAGAGTAGAAGCAGAGCAGATTTAGCATAATTCTTAAGGATTCTAGAATTTTTGGAATAGTAAAGGAGCATTGGTTTTGACTTAAAGTTATCAGTTGCAATAGCCCCTAATAAGAATCAACTTGTCCTTGAAGCATTGAAACCAGGCATTGACTTTTCCTCTCTGGGTATGAAAGTCATAGGTGGCATCTTCTTCCAATAGAAGCCTGTTCTGTCTACATTGAAAACCTGTTGTTTAGTGTATCAACCTTCGTAAATGATCTTAGCTAGATCATCTGGATAATTTGCTGTAGCTTCTAGCTCTTGCTGCTTCACTTTGTACTTTTATTTTAAGGAGATGCCTTCTTTTCTTAAACCTCATGACCTAACCTCTGTTGGCTTCCAACTTTCCCCCCGAAGCTTCCCCACTTCTCTCAACCTTCCTAGAATTGAAGAGAGTGGGGCTTTGCTCTGGATTAAACTTTGGTGTAAGGGAATGTTATAGCTGGTTTCATCATCTATCCAGACCACTCAAATTATCTTCTTATCAGCAAGAAGGCTCTTTTGTCTTATCATTTATGGGTTCACCTTCAAGAACTCTTCTTCTGCATTCACAACTTGTCTAACTGTTTGGCATGAAGGGACTTTTGGCCTATTTCAGTTTCCTACATTCCTTCTGCACTAAAGTTTAATCATTTCTAGCTTTGACTTAACAGGAAAGATATGTGACTCTTCCTTTCACTTGAACACTTAGAAGCCATTGTAGGGTTATTTATTAACCTAAAATTGATTGCTGTGTCTCAGCGAGGAGGGAGCCCTGAGGAGAGAGGGAATAACTAGTCAGTGGAGCAGTCAGAACACACAATATTCATCAATTAAGTTCACTGTCTTATATGGGTACTGTTTGTGGTACCCCAAAATAATTAAAATAGTAACATCAAAGATCATTGATCACAGATGACCATAACAGAAATAATAAAAATAGAGGAGTTTGAAATCTGAGGGAATTATTAAAAGATGACACAGAGACATGAAATTAGCACATGCTGTTGGAAAAAATAGCACCAATAAACTTGCTCCATGCAAGGTTGATACAAACCTTCGATTTGAAAAACCAACCAAACAGACAAAAAATCTGCAGACTGCAATAAAGCTAAGTGTATTGAAATGAAGTATGCTTGTATTAAATCATTTCCAAAGTTCTATATGAAATCACAAATATTTTGACTCATGATAGACAATAAAACATTGGGTTATGTAAGTTTTTAACAATTATTTTAATTACCAAAATTAAATAACCAAAATCATTTCCCCATATCACTTTCTAATAACATCTAAAAGCCTGAATTTGTCAATGGCTGGATATGTGTGTTCCAGTGCTGAAAATCAAAGGACACACTGATAGCTTCCAGCAGCAACTGACAGTAAAGAGACAATAAAAAATATGATACTAAAAAACAGTCTGGAGTCACTTAGTGTGAAATATCGGTTTTCAAAGTAGGATTCCTGAGAA